>NC_059295.1:37588038-37593038 GCF_017591435.1 Portunus trituberculatus
CATAATAATAATAATAAAAAAAAGGTCCAGTGAAGGTTCCAGTCCTTACAGGATAGTAAAAAAGAATGATCTAATATATGAGAAATGTCTTAAAACCTCCTCTTTGTACACCAAAAGGGAAAATAAACAGAAAAAGGAACAAAAAGATATATACCCGCTAACAAACTTCATAAAACTTTCTTCAAGGAGAGCGTGCATGCGGAGAGGAATGCCACTAGAAGACACCAACTTGAAGAAAAAAACATTCTCTTGTAAAGAACTCGGAAAAAAGTTTCACAAACGTTCAGGAGTCAAAACTAGGCAACACTCAAAAAGTCTTCATTTTCCTCTCTCTCTCTCTCTCTCTCTCTCTCTCTCTCTCTCTCTCTCTCTCTCTCTCTCTCTCTCTCTCTCTCTCTCTCTCTCTTTTATTTATCATTCGGATGAACAACAATTTGAAGTGCGGCAGAACATGTCATTCCTCTCCTTAAGTTCTTATGCGCCTCAGCAAATCCCAGATCCGCGGAAGTGCACGCGCGCGCACGCCGTGTTTGTGTGTGTGTGTGTGTGTGTGTGTGTGTGTGTGTGTGTGTGTGTGTGTGTGTGTGTGTGTGTGTGTGTGTGTACATACATGCATGCATAGACGAGAATGAATGTTCAGTTTCCATCGCGAATCACATCAACGTAAACCCATGAGCACCAACACACATACAAAAAAAAAAAAAGACTAATAAATAAATAAATGAAATAAATATATAGATAAATAAATAAATACAAGAAACAAATAAATGTAATAAATAAATGAATGAATAAAGAAAGTGCAAAATCAAATCTCGTTCAAAGACTTTCATAACGCGAATTGAAAACTTCGTAAGCATTTGAAGCATTTGCAAGCCCACACTCACTGCCTCACTGAAACTCACTGCACCGTGCACAACTCACTGCCTCACCGACCCACACCTGCCACTCACTGCCTCACCGTGTGCACACCTGCCACTCACTGCCTCACTGTGCACACACTGCCACTCACTGCCACTCACTGCCTGCACACCTGCCACTCACTGCCTCACCGTGCACACCTGCCACTCACTGCCTCACCGTGCACACCTGCCACTCACTGCCTCACCGTGCACACCTGCCACTCACTGCCTCACCGTGCACACCTGCCACTCACTGCCTCACCGTGCATACCTGCCGCGCCACCCCCGTGCACTCCGAGACACCGACACAAACAAGAAGCCTGATGCTCCTCACAGGAAGAGAGTGGAAAAAGTTAGCTACCCGAGTGCAGTGCAGGTTAGGTTGGCATGGTTAGATTGGCATGGTTAGGTTGGCATGGTTAGGTTGGCATGGTTAGGTTGGCATGGTTAGGTTGGCATGGTTAGGTTGGAATGGTTAGGTTGGCAGGTTAGGTTGGCATGGTTAGGTTGGCATGGTTAGGTTGGCATGGTTAGGTTGGCATGGTTAGGTTGGCATGGTTAGGTTGGCATGGTTAGATTGGCATGGTTAGGTTAGCATGGTTAGGTTGGCATGGTTAGGTTGGCAGGGTTAGGTTGGCATGGTTAGGTTGGCATGGTTAGGTTGGCATGGTTAGGTTGGCAGGGTTATACGAATTTATTACGTTTGTCCAACTTCTCAAATACTAGAATGGAAGGAAAATTAGCATTAGATGTTGATGATAATGATCATGAAGAAGCAGAATAAGAATAAGAATAAGAATAAGAATAAGAAGACGAAGAACAACAACAACAACAACAACAACAACAACAACAACAACAACAACAACAAGAAGAAGAAGAAGAAGAAGAAGAAGAAGAAGAAGAAGAAGAAGAAGAAGAAGAAGAAGAAGAAGAAGAAGAAGAAGAAGAAGAAGAAGAAGAAGAAGAAGAAGAAGAAGAAGAAGAAGAAGAAGAAGAAGAAGAAGAAGAAGAAGAAGAAGAAGAAGAAGAAGAAGAAGAAGAAGAAGAAGAAGAAGAAGAAGAAGAAGAAGAAGAAGAAGAAGAAGAAGAAGAAGAAGAAGAAGAAGAAGAAGAAGAAGAAGAAGAAGAAGAAGAAGAAGAAGAAGAAGAAGAAGAAGAAGAAGAAGAAGAAGAAGAAGAAGAAGAAGAAGAAGAAGAAGAAGAAGAAGAAGAAGAAGAAGAAGAAGAAGAAGAAGAAGAAGAAGAAGAAGAAGAAGAAGAAGAAGAAGAAGAAGAAGAAGAAGAAGAAGAAGAAGAAGAAGAAGAAGAAGAAGAAGAAGAAGAAGAAGAAGAAGAAGAAGAAGAAGAAGAAGAAGAAGAAGAAGAAGAAGAAGAAGAAGAAGAAGAAGAAGAAGAAGAAGAAGAAGAAGAAGAAGAAGAAGAAGAAGAAGAAGAAGAAGAAGAAGAAGAAGAAGAAGAAGAAGAAGAAGAAGAAGAAGAAGAAGAAGAAGAAGAAGAAGAAGAAGAAGAAGAAGAAGAAGAAGAAGAAGAAGAAGAAGAAGAAGAAGAAGAAGAAGAAGAAGAAGAAGAAGAAGAAGAAGAAGAAGAAGAAGAAGAAGAAGAAGAAGAAGAAGAAGAAGAAGAAGAAGAAGAAGAAGAAGAAGAAGAAGAAGAAGAAGAAGAAGAAGAAGAAGAAGAAGAAGAAGAAGAAGAAGAAGAAGAAGAAGAAGAAGAAGAAGAAGAAGAAGAAGAAGAAGAAGAAGAAGAAGAAGAAGAAGAAGAAGAAGAAGAAGAAGAAGAAGAAGAAGAAGAAGAAGAAGAAGAAGAAGAAGAAGAAGAAGAAGAAGAAGAAGAAGAAGAAGAAGAAGAAGAAGAAGAAGAAGAAGAAGAAGAAGAAGAAGAAGAAGAAGAAGAAGAAGAAGAAGAAGAAGAAGAAGAAGAAGAAGAAGAAGAAGAAGAAGAAGAAGAAGAAGAAGAAGAAGAAGAAGAAGAAGAAGAAGAAGAAGAAGAAGAAGAAGAAGAAGAAGAAGAAGAAGAAGAAGAAGAAGAAGAAGAAGAAGAAGAAGAAGAAGAAGAAGAAGAAGAAGAAGAAGAAGAAGAAGAAGAAGAAGAAGAAGAAGAAGAAGAAGAAGAAGAAGAAGAAGAAGAAGAAGAAGAAGAAGAAGAAGAAGAAGAAGAAGAAGAAGAAGAAGAAGAAGAAGAAGAAGAAGAAGAAGAAGAAGAAGAAGAAGAAGAAGAAGAAGAAGAAGAAGAAGAAGAAGAAGAAGAAGAAGAAGGGAAGAAAAGAAGGAGGAGGAGGAGGAGGAGGAGACAGAGAGAGAGAGAGAGAGAGAGAGAGAGAGAGAGAGAGAGAGAGAGAGAGAGAGAGAGAGAGAGAGAGAGAGAGAGTTATCTATAATTACTCTCATCATCATTAACATCATCATTTTATTACAATTTCACAAGAGCCACATACTTGCCACTCTATGATGGCTTGGGACGCCTTGATAAGTTGATAGGGCGGCAGTTTCACAAGTTAGTTTACTTCTTGTATATATTCGGATAGGTGAATAAGGGCTTTCATCTGGGATGTCAAACTCAAACACTTTCGAGGGCCAATTATGCACTTTGTTATGATTCGAGGGCTATTAAGATTTGGTAACTTAGTTTGACAGTCGTGCAGGCTTCCAACCTCCGTTTGTTGTATCTAGTACCTTTAAAAACGTTTGAGGCTCATGCGTTCAGATGCCAGCATTTTCGATGGTTTCGTTGTGGTTGTGTTCATTTAGCTATTAGAATTTGCAATAAAAGAACGTTATTGCCAGCAATCATAACATACAATAAATTATTATCATACAAATGAAAAGCAAAAGTTATTATGTTTAGTCTTAGACTTAAAAATCTCTTGGCACCTCGCGGCCACTCAAGATCATCTCGCAAGCCACATTTGGCCGCTGGCCATGAGCTTCACACCCCTGGCCTACAATGCAACACACAAGCCCATTAGGTAGATAGTTTTAAAGACCACAGGCTCTAATACGTAAACAAGTAAATTAAATCTAAATTCTAATTTTCTTTTATGCATAGTTCAAACGTGCAGCACCTTATTTGTGAGTCGAGCATGCTAACCACTACACCATTTTTTTTTTTTCATAATCAAGACATTAAGAATAATCTCGTCACTTACCTCCTACATTTACATTTTTACTCACTTCACTCCGGCTGATAATAATGATTTTATGAGACTTAAAAATGGTTAAGGGGTAGAGAATAGGACAACATGAAGGAAGTCTTTGTACCAAAGATTGCCTGAGAGAGAGACGGCTTTGCTGGATTGTTGATGCTCAGTGTTCGGGTGGCTTTGCTCGACAATCAGAAGAGAAATGATCAACGTCAGGAAAGCATACATCATCGTGTATGCAACCTTATTTATTACCTTTCCATCTTTTTAACCTTATTTATATTTCTTCTATTGATTTTACTTATATAGCCTATGCATTTTACTTAGTATTATTTTTTGAAGCGGTATTTAGCTTATTTTTCATTCATTATTATACTCGTGACCAGTCTTCCTGCCACCCACATCTCTCTCTCTCTCTCTCTCTCTCTCTCTCTCTCTCTCTCTCTCTCTCTCTCTCTCTCTCTGTTTACTAATGAGATCTATTGCATATCTATCTACTTTAGTTCTAATCAGACTCCATCCTCAAAATATTAACCAAAATCTACACAAGAGTTCAAGGTATAGATTTCAATAGTGAATGATTACAGTGTAGACATTTTTTCCCTAGTTTTCTCGTCAGACGAGTCTCATGTCTAGATTAACTTCGTACGTTATCAAATCGGATTTTATTTCACCAAGAGTAACATTTAATTACTCTATCAGATAACCATCCTCTTCCCTCGTGAAGTAGGAATGATGGCTGGGCTGTCTAAAGGAATGAAATAAGATCTCTCATTGCAACGATCTACTATGTAGCAAACTTTTCTCCTATACAATAACAAAATAAAGTAAAGGGTGTTGATGGGAGGGAGTTGATGAATGGCGGTGATGAAAAGGAGATGGTAGGGAAGGAAATGATGGAGAGATTATAGAAAGGTGCTAAGAAAGAGAGAGTGGGAATTTGATAGAATAAGATTATGGAA
>NC_059295.1:37613038-37615538 GCF_017591435.1 Portunus trituberculatus
TCTCTCTCTCTCTCTCTCTACCTATCCATCAATACACAGGCAACTCATTATAATTCTCATTATCTTCCTGATTAACTCTTTACCTTGACACCTTGAGAAGTCTGGACGCAGATAAAGCAAGAGGCAAGGTTGTGTTACTTGCACGGTCACCTTAACCCTGATGTCCTTCATAGCGATGCCTGACGTGATTACGTCCCGGAAACAAAGTAACGTCTAATAGAAATTCTTGGGACTGCTCGTTTAAATGTGTTTATGTCTGATGAGCGAACATTAGCGCAATAAGCTCGAAGAAGCAGGGTAGGCTGAACGGGTAACGTTAGGCACGAGTGACTGGGATCTAGGAGCTAACTACTTGTCTTGCTATGATGGAGATTTAGTCAGTGAAGGAAGATAGATTAGGTATGTGTTCCTTTCTGAAGAAATGGTCCTATAATTGTATATACTGGGAATGTGTCATGAGACTGTAAATACAAGTGACAGGCTTTTTGAGCAGGGTGTAAATACAACAGATAGGGGTTTTAATAAAGGAGATCTGCAGAATAGCAAATCATGCGTTTTGTGGTTAAAAGTTGAAGTAGGAGTGCATTATGATTATAGTTGTGGGGTTATTATTTTGGATGGTTCTGGTGATTGCAGACAGACGCGTTCACTGTTGAAAGACGGAGCGGAGCATAGGGGAGAAGAAGGAAGAAGAAAAGATAGGAGAATGAGAGGAGAGGAGAGGAGAGGAGAGGAGAGGAAAGGAGAGGAGAGAAGAGGAGAGGAAAAGTGAAAGAACATGTCGATCCCTTTTATCGTGTTAAAAGGAAAAGATAAGAAAAAAAAGGAAAAGGCACGAGATCGTTAAAGAACCGTGTGTTTTGTGGTCAAGCAAGAATGTTTTATGATTACAGGTTGTTGATAGAATATAAAACGGAGGAATAGTTTTACGTGTCCATGCGTTTCCATGGAAATACGTATTTGAATCTACGTGCATTCCGATAAAAGCGAAAAAAAAAAAAAAATGTGTTCTTGACGTAGCAAGCGTAACAGCAATTTTCTTTACAGAAGGGAGGACAACAGATCAGATTATCAAGTGCACTTCTTTTTCCTTTTCACACGCAAGCTGCAAAGAACAATCAACCCTAAGAGTATGTGAATAAGTGCTACAATTTTCTACCCGGCAAGATTCTTCAGGGAATGGGGTTGTGGAGCAATGTGAACCTTCAGGTGTGTTGTGTAAGATGGCGAGGGCGTCAGGAGGGATGGCAGGTGTAAGAGGAAGAGAGTCCGGTATCGCGCGTGGGGTCAGTACCTACTACATATTTCTACCTCCCTTTACTTTTTTACCCGTTTCTCGTGACCTGTGTAGCCGCCACTCACTCACTATACTCGATTTCTACTCAACTATGTGACTGGTACCTTACTGAGCAATTAGCTGTGTTTTTATTACGCAGCATGCAACGCCAAAGAGAGGGTGACAGAGAGGGAGAGGGAGAGAGAAGGTATGATAACGAGCAGTATTGGCATTCCCAGCGACGCTGTTACCTGTGATCAACAACGCACTTCAGGAGTAAACAGAGGTTGCATGTGACTAGTTTTGGTCAGTTGCTGTCATGCCATGCTTCATTAGCCCTCCGACTGTTGTAGCTTTTCATGCTTGATAAAACTGTCAGATGGAAAACTAAGAAAAGTTTCAAAGACAAAATTAACATTAAGAACAATCGATTAGTGGAAGTATTTTATTGCCACAACCGTAATTTTGTTCATGTTCTTAAAATTTCATAGTTAATAAAATGGTCTGGTTTAAATTATGAGTAGATTTCAAATAGGTTAAGCATTTCATTATCTATAGTTTTTTTTTCATAACTATTGATTGATTCTCATGATTAAGATGGTCTGGTAGAAATTTAAAGTATGTGTGATCGTTACTTTTGTTCATATATATATATATATATATATATATATATATATATATATATATATATATATATATATATATATATATATATATATATATATATATATATATATATATATATATATATATATATAAATATATAAAGGTGCCGAATAGTCACTGTCGGCCAAAGAACATGACACCAGCGAGCGTCGCGTCGGACAGCGGTCAGCCGATGTGCGGGAGGGAAGAGATGACGCACTTGGTGAAATAATAATATTGTGAAGGGGTTAAATGTTACTGCAAATGAAAACTGCACGACGGCGTGAAACGTTGAGTACCAACCTGAAGGTCTCACGGGTGATTAAGTAAATTATTGAAGCCTCTTTCGTGGTTTCTCCTTCTATATATTTTTGCAGCGAATTTCAAAGAACATAAGAGACACAACAACGCCATTATCAACACGGGAGTACTAGTGATAAAAAGAGCAATACATATAATGATTACAAGATCTTGTAGCTAAATATGTTTTGTGAAGAGGTGATCTATATTCATAAAGCTACATTCTGCCAGTGAACAAACGGATTAAACTTTTTCGATAGCCTGAATACTGTTTCAAGA
>NC_059295.1:37620538-37628038 GCF_017591435.1 Portunus trituberculatus
TGAATGACAATTATTATTAACCTTCAGTAACAATAACAGCCTCCGTGGCACAATCGGTTAGCGCGTTCGGCTGTTAACCGAAAGGTTGGTGGTTCGAGCCCACCCGGGGGCGATTAATTTTGCATACGCGTTTACATATTCACTCTTTCTTTGAGAGAAATGAATTTTGTTTATATTTGCATGTACAGTATATATACGTGTATATTTTATGTATATATTCCCCAGATTTTAGTTTATTTTCGTGTTTGGTGTTGTGCTGCGAGACATCACCTCAGTCTGTCCATAGGGAAGAGAGGACTACTTCAAAAATCTCTCTCCCTCTCTCTTCTCCTCTCTCCTCTCTCTCTCTCTCTCTCTCTCTCTCTCTCTCTCTCTCTCTCTTCTCTGTCTCGTGAAAAGCCCCAGTCTATCCGTAACTATAAAAGAATATCATTTCACAACTAAGCAGCTCAGACTCGCCACATACGCATGGGCGACTTTCCACATTGGTCCGTGAGGCGGAGGCGGCTCCTTTCCTTGCAGAGTTTATAAACGTTTGAATTATGTATAGGGTGTCTCCGCCGCCGCGAGCTGGGGTGGACGTGGGAGTTAGCGAGCAGCACACCGCGGGGAGTCACAAATCAGGTCTACAAGAAAGTTTATAAGGTGCGTGCTAGTTTTCATTTCTTTTTATTATTTGTTTTATCTGGCATACATACTTGATACGGTGATTGATTCATGGTTGTCATCAAATTTTTCGTTGTCTTATCTCAACTACATATTTTACAGGCTTACTCTGAAACTTACTGGAAATTTTCAAAAATGTGTTCGTGATTAGACATACAGTTTGTCAAAAATTGTGACCAATGATCTCCGTAGCCTTTGAAAATAATAATCATGAGAGACTGAGGCGTTTAAAAATACGGTAAATTGTCTTAAGTCCACCACGACGTAATCAAAGTGGGACACTAAGCTTGTAAGACACTGTTGTTTAGTACGAAAGAAAACATCAGCGTCATAGCTTCACCATTACGGCGGCACAAGAGCAGAAACACCACTGGACACTGCCGTGAGAGGAAGCCAGACGGGACGCTGAGACAACAGTGAGGGGACACCAACCCGCCAGTCACACGAGTCATCCAAGCCAGGCACGTGACGGCCCGCTTGTGGAGAAGGCCCCAAGGCGTCAGATTTTAATGATCAAGAGAAGAATTATCCTCCCCGCTACACGTGACGCTCCCAATCACTTTATTTCCGAAACTTGTAAAGGACTTGAGAGGCAATGACCCGTGGAAGCCAGCGTGACTACTGCCCCCACCCCTCCCCTGGCCGCATGGCGAGGGTCTGCCGCCACTCCCGTACTTCCCGCTAGACATTACTAACCAACGGGCCACCGACCTGCAGGATTATCTTCCAAGTGAACAGTCATTACAGCGGCGCCTCATTCCCAAGTTTATAAGGCGTCGTGAGTTACTTCCACGCTCGGCCAGCAATGCGTCACGCCAGCAAGCAACACACCGCCGTATATTTCCCCACCGCCTTATTACTTGCCCACCGTCATCACTTCGTGCAGATAACGAAGCTATTTTCACGGCGGCGTGTACCTTGACAACTAAATTCATGCTTGGGTGCATGGATAATGCGGCGAGCAAACAGTGGTGGGCGTGGAGGCGGCAACCACCACGCAGGCAAGGCTAAACTGAGGATGAGAGAGTCTGCTGTCAAGGCGAGGTGCGGACACAAACAGCAGAAATATCGCACATGAGCCTAAGGTAAAAAGGACTGGTCAGCTTGACGCAGAGAAGACCGTGCAGGCCGCGCTTGTCACACTTCCTCCTGTATGTCACTCTCAGGAGATTTCACACCTTTTAATGCTATTATCCAATACAAAGATACTGTACAGAGACGCTGGGACATATTCTCCTTGCACATTTTTATACAAAAGCCAACAAAAAAGTATGGAACGGAAAAAAAAATGTAGCGGGCGGGAAGGAATGTCGTTAGTAAAAAAAAGTGCCCGTATGGAGGTACATGGTGAACAGAACGATTTTGGGGCGAGACAAAAGTGGAGGCCATACGAGAAATGTGCAGTGTGTGCTGTACTTTCATGCACACATTTGTAAATAGTGTGAGTGCGCATGGATGTGAACATACGCATCTGTCACGTGAATGTATACCATCCATCTCTCCTCTAAACGATCTGGACACTCACAGCCCTTGATATTAAATGTCTGTCCATTTGTTTACCGTGTACATGAGAGAGAGAGAGAGAGAGAGAGAGAGAGAGAGAGAGAGAGAGAGAGAGAGAGAGAGAGAGAGAGAGAGAGAGAGAGAGATATATATATATATATATATATATATATATATATATATATATATATATATATATATATATATATATATATATCACAGGTATTTCAGTTCATTTTGAGTAATTAGTGAGTTACACAATTAGTGTCAATGACTGTCAACAGTAAAGCATTACTAATATTAATAATATTTCATTAGGCGGGAAGATATTTTCTGTTTATGTTTCTTGTTTACATAAAATTACAAAAAAAACAAAAAGTAGACACATGAAAGGCAAACACACACACACACACACACACACACACACACACACACACACACACACACACACACACACACACACACACACACACACGGTAACGACAATAATATTAATCCTAAAAGAAATTGTATTACTTAACAACTATAACAGTGAAAAAAAACGAGAATTCACCGACAAACAGTGAATAAAAGAGAAAAAGAAAAATCAATATTAACTCGAGAACTAATAAGGAAAAGGAGCATGTGTGGAGGCTGAGGAGAGAGAGAGAGAGAGAGAGAGAGAGAGAGAGAGAGAGAGAGAGAGAGAGAGAGAGAGAGAGAGAGAGAGAGAGAGAGAGAGAGAGAGAGAGAGAGAGAGAGAGCGCAGTGTCACATTATTTCTTTTCACTAACAACCCTAAAGACGAATAACAATACAAATGACAATACAGAGAGAGACAACAGCAGCGGTAACAATAGCAGAAGAACTGAACCACCATCAATAACAATGACAATTTCCGAGTCATCCTCAAAAACTCTTACTTATTTCTGTCTCCTGCAACCATACAAGCCTCGAGCTGTCTTCGTCACAGCAACGAGCCGTCAGCAGCAAATGTCTCTCTTTTTCCCTGGAGATTGGGTTGGGTGGGTGACAAGAATACTGGGACAGAATACGCGATTAAACTACATCCTCCAGGAAACACGAGAGGCAATAGTAACGATGGTAAGTCCCTGTGGCGAGCAGCAGCGGGGGTCGTGGAGAAGAAGAGGGAGATATAAGCGTGAGAGGAGGATTATTAAGAGGGATGCCGGAGGGGAAGGAAGAGAGGATGTATGTATACCTGTAGTGATGGAAGAGGAGTGAATAGTGAGACAAAGAAAAACAAAAGTGGATAAAAAAGTGAAAGGAGAGAAAGGAAATCTACAAGCGATGTGAAGATACTCGCAGCACAACGGAAGAAAAAAGGAATGGGGGAGATGGAAGGATATTGAGTGTGCTAGAGGGGAAATAGAAAAGGCGGAAAAACAGGAAGATGAAAAGAGAAATTATAAAGGTTGTGGAGGTATAATGGGAGAGGGAGAGGAAGAAATGGAGCAAATAGGGGGAAATTGAGTGTATGACAAGGAAAAGAAAAGAGGTACGAAAAGAATGCGAGAAGAGAATAAGTGTATAGAATTTTGAAAAGGTATAATGTAATTGGAAGAGTAGGAATGGGGGAGACAGAAGGAGAGAACTAAATGTGCTATAAAAAGAAATAGAACAAACACTGAAAGAGAGATAGGGAAATTTGTAAAATATGCGCAGGTAAAATGGAGAAAGAGGAAGAATGTGTACATGTAGTGAATAGAGGCAGAGAAAAGGAAATTAAATGAGCGAAGAGGATATTTAACAGAGAGAGAAAAGAAAACGGAAAAAGATGAAATGGAGGTGCGAGAGGAAAGAATGAATTATCTAGTGTAAAGGGAGAGAGAGGCAGTGAAATGTACGAATATATATAGAAAGAGATGAAGGGAATGGAAAAAAAAAAAACTGTCGAGAATAAAGGAAAGCCAAGGGAAGAGGAAAGAATGGGTTAGCTATTATATGGAAAACCGAAAGAGAACTGAGTATGTGTGTGTGTGTGTGTGTGTGTGTGTGTGTGTGTGTGTGTGTGTGTGTGTGTGGGGGGGAGAGGGCAAGATATGTTTGATAGGTTATAGCAAAACGGTCTCTTCTCTTTGTCCTTAAGTTGTTCTCAGTGAAATAAAAGATGACAAGGAAAAAATGGATATATAATGGTACGATTCCTCTCGAGAATACAGACCGTCTAAAGTGTTATTCAATAATGTAATGGGAGTAAGTTACTGTGGAAAAAGGAAAGAAAAGTATCGTGTTGTAGTAATGATGGTGGTGTTGGAAGTAGTAATAGTGGTGATGGTGGTGGTAATGGTGGGGTGTGTGTGTGTGTGTGTGTGTGTGTGTGTGTGTGTGTGTGTGTGTGTGTGTGTGTGTGTGTGTGTGTGTGTGTGTGTGCGTGTGTGTGTGTGTGTAATAATAATAATAATAATAATAATAATAATAATATAATAATATACGGTTTATTAATTTGGCAATGTAAAAATTTACACTGAAAATGTACAAGGGGGGGGGGGGGACATTAAAACAATGAACTGAAATGCTTAACCTAACTATGGATATAACTTAACCTAGAATTCACTTATTAATTTACTTATTTATTTAAGGCTCGCACAACAGTGGGCACCGCGCTAAGTGTGTGTGTGTGTGTGTGTGTGTGTGTGTATTTACCTAGTTGTATTTACCTAGTTGTAGTTTTACAGGGCCTGGGCTTTATGCTCGTGTGGTCCCGTCTCCATATCTACACTTATCCAATTTTTCTTTAAAACTATGTACACTCTTTGCTGATACCACTTCCTCACTCAAACTGTTCCAAGTCTCAACACATCTTTGCGGAAACTAAATTTTTAACATCTCTCAGACATCGTCCCTTCCTTAGTTTCTTACTATGCGATCTTGTGCTTCTAAAGTCATATTCTTCTCTCAGGATCAGTTTCTCATTATCCACTTCATCCATTCCGTTAATCAATTTATAAACTTGTATCAGATCCCCTCTCTCTCTTCTCTGCTCCAAGGTTGGTAGATCCATTGCCTTTAGTCTCTCCTCATATGCCATCCCTTTAAATTCTGGAACCATTCTTGTAGCCATTTTTGTAGTCTCTCTAATTTTCTTATGTGTTTCTTTTTATGGGGAGTCCACACAACTCCTGCATATTCCAATCTAGGTCTTATTTTAGTACTTATCAATTTCTTCATCATTTCCTTGTCCATATAGTGAAATGCTACTCCAATATTCCTTAGCAAATTATACGTCTCTCTGAAAATTCTATCAATATGGCTAACCGGTTGATTATTTTCTTCCATTGTCACTCCCAAGTCCTTTTCCTTTTTTACTTCTTCTAGTTCTACTCCATCTCCCATCTTATAGATTCCCACTGGTCGTCTTTCACTTTTTCCCATTTCCATGACATGGCTTTTGTCCACATTGAATTCCATCTCCCATTTTTTGCTCCATTTCCAGATCTTGTTTAAGTCTTCCTGTAGTATTTCACAATCCTCTTTTTGTTTAATGACTCTGTGTGTGTGTGTGTGTGTGTGTGTGTGTGTGTGTGTGTGTGTGTGTGTGTGTGTGTGTGTGTGTAATTCACCACGGTCGTCTACTGGTTACCCAGCCAGTCTTCCCCATTACGGAGCGAGCTCAGAGCTCATAGACCTATCTTCGGGTAGGACTGAAACCACAACACACTCCACACACAACCCCTCGAGTTACATTCCGTACCTATTTACTGCTAGGTGAACAGGGGCTACACATTAAGAGGCTTGCCCATTTGCCTCGCCGCTTTCCGAGACTCGAACCCGGACCCTCTCGATTGTGAGTCGAGCGTGCTAACCACTACACTACGCGGTGTGTGTTTCACTGTTTGATCTGCTGCAGTCTCTGACGAGACAGCCAGACGTTACCCTACGGAACGAGCTCAGCGCTCATTATTTCCGATCTTCGGATAGGCCTGAGACCAGGCACACACCACACACCGGGACAACAAGGTCACAACTCCTCGATTTACATCCCGTACCTACTCACTGCTAGGTGAACAGGGCTACACGTGAGGAGACACACCCAAATATCTCCACCCGGCCGGGGAATCGAACCCCGGTCCTCTGGCTTGTGAAGCCAGAAGTGTGTGTGTGTGTGTGTGTGTGTGTGTGTGTGTGTGTGTGTGTGTGTGTGTGTGTGTGTGTGTGTGTGTGTCAACAATCTCACCCTTACAATCCCAACGCTCCAGGAGACACCTAAATAAGAGCATTATCTTATCTTACTCGAAATGCAGGAAAAAAATAAATAAACAAATAAATAAATAAATAAAATAAAATACATAGATACAAATAACATTTTATCTCTGCCACAAAACTTACGTAGTCTACATTAAAAAATAAACTGGAGTGATATACATAATTTAACCTCCATGAATTAAACCACAAGAAAAAAATATATACGTTTCTAATTTTTTGACAACGAAGGAAATTATGAACGAACTGCATAAATAATACTAACTTTATCTCATAACTCGGTAAAATGGAGAAAAAATAAAAATAAATGAGTGGCGGGGAAGAGTGGACAATGGCGCAGTCCAGGCAAGGGTGAGAGGATGGGGATGAGGATGAGGACAACTAAATCACTGGAATCGCGGACACAATGCAGCGAGATGTCAAGACGGTCCGTGCGAGGCGGTGAATGGAAGGAGAGGAAGGAACCGAAACCTTTTCCATTCTGACATAATGTAACTAAACTGAGAAATTGTAGTATAAGAAAAGAAGTAAATGTGTGTGTGGTTTTGGGTCTTTTTTTCTTGCATAACTAAACGTAATTCACCTAAAACAGGAAAACAACATTTATGGTGTGTGTGTGTGTGTGTGTGTGTGTGTGTGTGTGTGTGTGTGTGTGTGTGTGTGTGTGTGTGTGTGTGTGTGTGTGTGTGTGTATTTACCTAGTTGTACATTACAGGGTTCGAGCGGGGTTCATAGTGACCTGTGACCTGTCTCCATATCTAATTTTGCCAAACTTTCCCTTGGATTTATGCACACTTTCTGCTGTTACAATCTCTTCACTCAAGCCGTTCCAGATGTCCACAGCCCTATGTGGAAAGCTAAACTTTTTAATGTTCCTCAGTGTGTGTGTGTGTGTGTGTGTGTGTGTGTGTGTGTGTGTGTGTGTGTGTGTGTGTGTGTGTGTGTGTGTGTGTGTGTGTGTGTGTGTGTGTGTGTGTGTTTTACATTTACAAGGGCACTGGCCAAGGGCAAACAAAGTGTTGGAAAAAAAAAAATCCTGCTGGTTGCCAGGCCCTGTTAAGAGGAAAGTAGAAAGAAAAAAACAAAAAATCTAAAAGGAGGGTCCAGTTAACGTAAGAGGTGTCTTGA
>NC_059295.1:37633038-37655538 GCF_017591435.1 Portunus trituberculatus
CACAGACATACGGACACATTACAACACTGTCTAGCTAAATATAGAAATAAAAAGAAAAATGACAGATGGACAGAAATAGAGAGATAAACACAACATTTCACTGTAAAGAGATAAACATTGTACCGTATTACCTGAATGTATATAAACAACAAGTAAACAAAAAATGACATAATATGAACAGCAAACAGACATACGGATATACACACAGACAAACGGTATGAATGGTGGACAGACAGACAGGCACACACAAAAACTTCCCCCCCCCGTACTTTTGTAACTGAACTCAAAACAAATAAATAAGTAAACAGCAAGAATACTGACACTGTCTCTATGGTGCATCACTAACCACTCTTTTAGCTTCCTATCAAATAGCAAGAAAGAGAGTGATTCTTCCCAGTTTTTCTCCTTCCCTCTCTCCCTTCCTCCCTCCCCCTCTCATCTCCCCTCCTTACTCCTCACCCTATGTAAGCCTCGTCCTTGTTCCCCCACCACTTTTTCTCCCACAATGGACAATTTTTTGGTGTTGTGGTGCTGTATGGCGCTCATCTTTCCGAGTGCTGCCGGAAATAGGGATAAAGGCAGCGTGGGTGTGTTCGAGGGGTGAGCTACTACTATTGCTACTGTTGATGTTGCTATTGATACTGCTTCTGCCATTACTACTGTTATTACTACTACTATTACTACTACTGCTATATCTATTCCTGCTACTACTACTACTGATACTGCTGCTGCCACTACTACTACTACTACTACTACTACTACTACTACTACTGCTGCTGCTGCTATTACTACTGCTACAACTGCTTTCTGTCGTTTCAGTTGGTGAAATGAACAGTCAATTGAATCAATCGGTTATTTCATATTGCTACATTTAGGCATATTGAACTTTCCTGACGCCTGCAGTGGATCTTTCCCCCCTCCCTTTTAGTTTCGTTGCCCTTACTTAGAACCACTCTAACATAAAGATAGATAAAACAAGTAAAAAAAAGTGATAACGATAAATACAGCATACATATATATATATATATACAAAGCAGGTTGTGAATGTACTGATCGGCAAAATAACAATAGATCCCTGGCTAATGTAACGCTTCACACACACACACACACACACACACACACACACACACTCGGTCACTATGTTTCATCTACTCCCTCTAAACACTCAACTCCCACTGACTTTAATTTCAATCTTATGACGACGGAATATTAAACAATGAATGAAAGATGAATGTGAAATATAGCGAAGTTCTGAAATCTTATAATCTTCCCTGCCGTCCCCTCCTCTTGTTTTCCTTTATCCTCCTCCTCCTCCTCCTCCACCACCATCACCGCCTCTGCTTCTGCCGCTGCCTCCTCCTCCTCCTCCTCCTCCTCCTCCTCTTTTCCCACAGGCTTAACACCTCTCTTCTTTTTCTTCTTTCTTATCCTTAGTCTCTTTTCTTTTCTTTCCCCTCCTCCTCTGATATTATAAGAGCACAGACTCTTAAAAACGTCTCCGTCTCTCTCTCTCTCTCTCTCTCTCTCTCTCTCTCTCTCTCTCTCTCTCTCTCTCTCTCTCTCCATTACAATGTGTATGATTAAAAGAGTAAAATAAAGAGAGTTTAGGAATAATTAGATCTGGGAAAGGAAATAAGTGAAGAGAGAAATAGATGTAGGAATGGATAAAGGAAATACGTAAAAGAGAAAAAATTATGTAGAAATAGTAATGTTATAACAAGGAGAGTTAAGTAAAAAAGAGAAAGGTGGAGAAATGTTGCTTGGTAAAGACCTAACGGAGAGAGAAGTGAGGGATGGTGAAAGAATGCACGGCAGACAGAGGACAAGATGGAGAGGTGAGATAAATATTAAGTTTTGTTTTCGCTTCTCTCTCTCTCTCTCTCTCTCTCTCTCTCTCTCTCTCTCTCTCTCTCTCTCTCTCTCTCTCTCTCTCTCTCTAAGTGCTTTGGTATTTTTTTTTTCCGAAGTGCAGGGCAGTCGACATGAATGAATGGAGAAAGTTGAGGTTGTCCTTTGTCCTGCAGTGGCGTCAAGATGGTTGATGATGATGATGATGATGATGATGATGATGATGATGATGTAAAGGTGAAAGAAAGAACCATAAGCAATCATATTTAACAAAACGACTCATTGATTTACAAGTCACTACTACAGGATCGTAATGGTGCTGCACAAACTGGCCCAGATATACGTATATGCTAATACTTTTAAGAATAAAGAGTTACTTTTAACACACGCACCACCTACACCTCTTCTTTGAAACTCCACTTAATTAATCAAGTTGGTGAAATGTGTTGTCTGCACCGAGAGACGAAAAAAATAAATAAATGTATGAAATTAAAGCCACTGAAAGGGTGTGTGTGT
The DNA here is from genome assembly GCF_017591435.1 of Portunus trituberculatus. NCBI lineage: Eukaryota > Metazoa > Arthropoda > Malacostraca > Decapoda > Portunidae > Portunus > Portunus trituberculatus. The sequence goes on from NC_059295.1 coordinate 37,635,403, forward strand.
GTGTGTGTGTGTGTGTGTGTGTGTGTGTGTGTGTGTGTGTGTGTGTGTGTGTGTGTGTGTGTGTGTGTGTGTGTGTGTGTGTGTGTTTTCGTGTAAACAACACTTTAAAGAAATACTATTCTTTGCCAAGTGTATTTTTTCGCTTCCAATCTTCCTTCTTTCCTTGTTTCATTTCTTTCCTTCTCTCTTCTCTCCTCTCCCCTCGGTTTTGGTCCTCGGTCCTCTGTCCTCCTCTCTCCTACCTTTCTTCTCTCCCCTTCCATCCTCCTCTCTTCCTTACTTCTCTTCACCAAACTCTTCTTTCTCTTCTTTTCTACCTAATCACCTACATTTCTTCTCTCGTTCTTAATTCCTTCTACCTTCCCTTACTCTCCTAAAATCCTCCTCTTCCCCCTTTTCTCCTATCACATCCTCCCTTCTTCATTCAGTCTACTATTCTCTATTTACACCTCCTTTCTCTTTTACCTCTCTTTCATCTACTTCCCTTCTCTTCCCTACACGTTTGTCTTCTACCTCTCTTTTCACTACTTGATTTTTCTTCTCTCCTCTGTGTACGAAAAAGACTACCTTAAGAATATTCCCACTCTCTCCCAACGCCCTTTTCTTCCCCTGATTGACGCCCCACATCAGCCAGCAGGAGCCATGGTGGTGCCAACACGGACGGGCGTGGTCGTGGGCGTGGCGGTAGCGGCAGTGATGGTGCTCCTACCTGCTCCCTGCCTCTCGCTCACCATTCACCCCGCCGTGCTCAGGAACTTTGTCGGTGAGGAGAGAGAGAGAGAGAGAGAGAGAGAGAGAGAGAGAGAGAGAGAGAGAGAGAGAGAGAGAGAGAGAGAGAGAGTTTCTGAGAACTACTCCGAGAATGGCAGTAAAAGAGAAGTATCCGTCTATTCCTATTCCTAAATTCCTTCCTTCCATCCTGAAATCCCTTTGTTTTTACTCTTCTTTCTGCCTTTCTCTGACATACCCCAGCACTCTGCCCACGCACTTCACTAGAAGCCCTCCTTTTCTCTTCGTTTTCTTCCTTTCTACTATGCTTCCTATACGACAAACCTCAATGTGCTATACTTGACTATTCTGAACACTGAGACAAAATTGCTGTGTGTGTGTTTGTGTGTAGTGGTTAGCACGCTCGACTCACAATCGAGAGGCCCGGGTTCGAGTCCCGGCGCGGCGAGGCAAATGGGCAAGCCTCTTAATGTGTGGCCCCTGTTCACCTAGCAGTAAATAGGTACGGGATGTAACTCGAGGGGTTGTGGCCTCGCTTTCCCGGTGTGTGGAGTGTGTTGTTGTCTCAGACCTACCCGAAGATCGGTCTATGAGCTCTGAGCTCGCTCCGTAATGGGGAAGACTGGCTGGGGTGACCAACAGACGACCGACGTGAATTGCGCACACACACACACACACACACGCCCGGTAGCTCAGTGGTTAGAGCGCTGGCTTCACAAGCCAGAGGACCGGGGTTCGATTCCCCGGCCGGGTGGAGATATTTGGGTGTGTCTCCTTTGACGTGTAGCCCCTGTTCACCTAGCAGTGAGTAGGTACGGGATGTAAATCGAGGAGTTGTGACCTTGTTGTCCCGGTGTGTGGTGTGTGCCTGGTCTCAGGCCTATCCGAAGATCGGAAATAATGAGCTCTGAGCTCGTTCCGTAGGGTAACGCCTGGCTGTCTCGTCAGAGACTGCAGCAGATCAAACAGTGAAACACACAGGGCAAGGAGGGGGTGTGGAGTCTGCTGTTAGCGCCACGCACAACACAACACACAAGAAAGTCTCATTACCGCTTTACCTGTCACGCACAGTTTGCCACCCTCTTTATTTTTCAAACATCACTCTTCACTAAATGTTATAAAACGAGAGAGAGAGAGAGAGAGAGAGAGAGAGAGAGAGAGAGAGAGAGAGAGAGAGAGAGAGAGAGAGAGAGAGAGAGTTTAGTGCCAAGTATGTTGCAGGTCCTTACCGCAAGCCAGGCGAACCCGTGTTGAGGCCGAATGTTGAGGCGGTGCGCCACCAGCCTCCAGCCTCCAGCGTCAGGTTCAGCCCGGCCCAGCCCTTCGCAGCCAAGGAACCCTTCTTCCCTGTTGCCCTCACCGGCTCCTCCCCAGCCCGAGAGTGGAACAGACCCCTTCGGTGAGTAATGGCTGCCATGACATTCACAAACACTCGCTCGTTGCGTCACACCATTCACCTGTTCAATTCATACGTCAGAACTGCTTATATGAGCATCAAAACAGTCACTGAAGCCTGCTCAATTCTGGCGGTATGTTGATTTTCTTATAACTCCAGTAATATTAGTGAGCCTCGTATCACTACAAGTAAGGAAAGGTGTACTGTATACGAAGTCGCGAACCACATCGTTGGTTTTGTCACTGCCACAATGATCTTGTTACAGCCACATGAAGTATTAGTCATGCTTGAGAAGTTTGTTTTAAATATATTTAGTTTCTTATAAATAATTTTATTAAGAGATAAGTTCAACAGTGAATTATTATGATTACTGCATATAATAAAGATCTCTGCAGTAGCGCTTTATACTATATGCCCACCTGTGCATTAATAGAACAAAAATCAAACCACCTTATGCGGCGCGACACACCATTACTTACCACATCTCAAGCTTTTTTTATGTTCATGACTTGATTTCTTCAGATGTCAGCAATGAACGCACGCTATGTCAAAGAACCATACAGCTTTGAAAATCAAATTGCATTGTGAACGACACTAATTACTTCAGTCCTTTAGAAAATACTTACCACAATGAATCAAGCTGAATATCTGTGTGTGTGTGTGTGTGTGTGTGTGTGTGTGTGACATTCTCTCTCCTCCTAGGTCGTGCGCGGGGTCAGCCTCGTGTGCCCAGAACATGGACAATACCCTCAACCTGCTCATGCGCATGATGGAGACCGGAAGGCGGCGCTAGCAGGCGGCGCTAGCAGGCGGCACCAGGTAGCTATACACACACACACACACACACAGAGAGAGAGAGAGTTTCCTCAAACGTCATGCACTCGCCTCATTAGCCGGACTCAATAGTGTCAGAAAAATATCGTTTCAACACCCCATCTCAGGTGATTTGCTAAACACAATGACGAGACCCCTGATGCTTAACACCTGTCTTCCCAATCTTGACACATTTTTCTGACATTTCTTTCTTTTAAAATGCCGCCTCGGATGGCTGATATTGATAACTCCTCTCTAGTATCACTCTTGAGGGAATGACAAACACTCTTCCTTTCTTTTCTGTTTAAATCCAGGTCACTCTTTAATAGTTACCTAAAATAACACCCTCACTACATTTTTTTTTCATAGATATACGCATGCATTTCACTTCCAACTGATATTCCAGAACAAGTTTTATTTTCAAACACTTAAATTTCTCAACGCAGACAAAAGCAATCAAGGGAAGCTTTTACTATGGCACCACCTAATCTTGAAAAATAGGAAGCGGAGCAAACTATAGATCAGACCCACAAATTTAGGAACAAGAAAATATAGGAAGCCATCAGGCCTATTTACGAAAATCCCTCTAGGAAACGTAGCATACCAACCAATTTTCATTGAACATACTCATCCATTACTTTATTTTTTTCTCTTCCCTACCACAATTTCCAGTCATACCATTGACAGTCTATCCTTTTTCTTTCCAGGGGCACATAAAGGAGCATGAGAGCAGCATCAGCCACCACAGATCATGACTTAAGCATACATATTCCTCCCCTGCCTCTGCCCTGCCCGCCGCCTCGCTAGTAACCATTGCCGTGGCCACAACACTGCTCTGCCGCACTTGGACTAGCAATGACAGATGTACTACTTTTTTTTTGGTGTCACTAAGAAATAAAATGTTTTAACACACTCACCTCTTACTGTTTGTCATCTATCCGTCCTCCTTTGCTCTGTAGTGGAAAGTAGACAGGCAAAATCTGCAAAACAAAAACAAAAAAAACTAAATATAAAATCACCACCATATATGTAATCATTATGGACTTTATCATATTTCACAGGCATAGAATTACAAAGCTCGTTTTGGTATGTTTTTATTACATCTGGGTACTCACTACAGACAAGCATACCCTCTACATTTAGACTTTATTCATTACACCACTTTAGGTTAGTATTGACAGTTAAATACTCATACTTCGGAAGGAAAACATGCATGGCCATTACCATTACACTCCCCAGCACCGTGGTAGGTAACTGATCCAACCATTCATGACAAGTCTTGTTACAAATACACAATCAATCTACTTGTATCCCAATAAGAGGGGTTTCCAAGATTGTACAGTGAAGAGTTTGTTAATACTAGACACCACCCACTACTGTACAGTCATACCTCTACATAAAGAACAGTGAAATGGGGTCCACAACACCTCAATAAGTTTCTTATATCATTATGTTACAAGTATGATCTCACTCTACAGATGTTGCGAATGCAAGTACATTTCACACTTAAAGTTATGAACCCTTTCACTGTTGTAGTCATTTTTTGTTAACATCTAGAGCAAAATAAGAAATTCTTAAGTGCAAAAACACAAAAAAAAAAATTGAGAATTGACTTTATATTTCTATACTTAAAAATTATTCAATGTGAACAGCCAAAAAAAAAAAAAAAAAAAACTCAACAAGTAATTATGGAAATATTGTTTAGCAGTGAAAGAGTTAACATGTACTTTTAAATATTATATCAAGAAGGTACTTAATGAGTCCAATTAAATCTCACAATTCGTAGTTGGTTTTATCAGTATCATCAAGGCACCACAGCTTCACTGCCTTCACTTGATGCTTAACATATCACTCAACATTACTTCCTCAAGCCTTGCATCACAACTCCACTGTTCTCATGGCCACTTCCCAAAAACATCTAGCAAGAGTAACAATATTTGATAGTGTCACTAGAAACATTTTCTTTCAAATACTCACCCATGGAAAGCCCTATACAACTGTACAGGCAAACCCCACATAACGAACGTTTACACAACGAATTTTCGCCACAATGAATGTTTTGTTTTATTATCCTTAAACCACATAACAGACACCAAACCCCGCTATAACAAAATTTTTACTGGGGAAATTTTGGCTGAGTTTGAAAACGCCGCCGAATCACCACCACCACCACCATCCACTGCCGCGTCCGAATTTGATGCATTCGGATTTTTTATTTTATTCTATTTTATTTTTATTTTTATTTTTTACTCATCCTAGGACCCCGTGCAACAAATTTTTGCATAACAAACACTTATTTTGGAATTAACCCATTCGTTATGCAGGGTTTGCCTGTACATCTAGAATGTGCTTAGAAGTTGTTCTATGATCAAAATAATCCCTAACCAAATACTAAGTAACCTACAGTATATAACAAACTCTAGCTTACAGATGCACCAATGCAAAAGGTCACACGATACAATTGATTACAGAGAGAACATGACTATAGAAGTAGCCATAAACACTTATTGAAAGAAATATAGAGAGTAACAGATTTTCCTTAGCAACTAAGAAATAGAAGTCAAACAACAAAACAATAGAACAACTTAATTAAAAAGCATATCTGTTTCAATCAAGATTCAACTACTTGCTTATATCTATAAATTTTACCTCTTTCTGTATATGCCATATGTTTCACAACTATCCTATCACCATCCTTCCTACATACCACACTACCTCTCACTTAACATAGAACCTTTCTTGAATAGTTCCATTACCTACGTACCTTATGTACATATTGGACCCACTCTCCTTCCATCTAAACACCAAATCATCTCACAGAGCTAGGGTCAATCAATTTCACTGATTCTCAGTGTTTTTCTCCATTAACTTGTAAATTACATGGAAGACCAAGTACCTACATATGCAGTTCTATAGGTATCACAATGTACCAACTGCAGTCTAAACTAATGATATAAAACATAAAGACTCAAATAATACATCACTCACATGGGTCAAAGCCTCTTAATCATACATCACTGCATGAACTCTCTCTCAAATCTTTGCTAACTACAAGATTACATGCACTATTTGTCTGATACATTAAAGAAAGATTCACATAACTAACAAATATGTATGTACTAATTTATGTACAGTACTAATTTATGCAGCCTTGATCATACAATATGAGGTAGATAACATTACAAACATAAACAGTCACCAATACTGCTGAAAAAACAAACAGACTCCCTAACAAATAATTTATTCTATTTATTCACAAGCAATTGCAACTTTTATTATCTCAATAGCTCATTCCAAAATTCCTGTACAGTAATGAGATTCTAATTATCATCATATCTCTAATATCAGGATAAAGGCTAACTGAAATCCACTCAGGTCTTGTGTTTCCATGAGTACCCTGACATTTAAGATTGTATTGCCAGTGAAAGCCTCTCAAACCCACTGTATCCTGCCTTGAAATTAATTTCTTAGTGTTTCTATTATACACACAAGGATTCTATACACCCAAGCCAAGAAATCATACTCTGTCAATTGTTCTTCCTCTTATGGCCAAAATATCCCTCAGTCATATCAGTTTCTCTGTGTTCCTATGATATTCAAAGACAAATTATACTTTTTGCCAATACTATTTCATCTTCTATCAGACATAAATCTTTCTACAGTTTTACTTATATCACATTTTTCCCCTGTAACAAGATTATTTGAAATTAACTAACTTACGATCTCCAACAATATAATCCTTTTCTTGCTTTCATAATTTACCAAAACTATATATATATATATATATATATATATATATATATATATATATATATATATATATATATATATATATATATATATATATATATATTTTTTTTTTTTTTTTTTTTTATCAATCCATCTCTCCATCTATCCATCCATCCATCCATTCATGTATGCATATATATATATATATATATATATATATATATATATATATATATATATATATATATATATATATATATATATATATATATATATATATATATATATATATATATATATATATATATATATATATATATATATATATATATATATATATATATATACATTAATAACAATACATCTTAGCATGATCATGGTAATATTTAGAAACAACTGAGTACATCATGGTAAAGAGAGAAAATCCGTATATAAAATGGCAGACTGAACATGATGTGGGGCAAAAAGAGAGAGAGAGAGAGAGAGAGAGAGAGAGAGAGAGAGAGAGAGAGAGAGAGAGAGAGAGAGAGAGAGAGAGAGAGAGAGAGAGAGAGAGAGAGAGAGAGAGAGAGAGAGAGAGAGAGACAGGAGCGAACAGGAGGTGGAGTGGCTGTCTGCTTCAAGGAAGGAATGCAGGCCCAGCTACTCGACATAGACACGCCTCCACTGATGGAGATGATGTACTTCCGAGTAACGCTGGCAGACCGCTCAGCCCTCTTACTGTGTGCCCTGTATCGCCCCCCGCGACAAGGGCCTGACTCACTCCTGTACCTGACTGAGACTTTAGACAACCTGATGATGGCACACAGCTGCAGCCACGTGCTGATTGTGGGGGATCTCAATCACCACCTGGAAAGAGACGCCTACGAGAATCTCCTGAGGTGCAGGGTCTGACAGATCATGTCACCTTCCCCACACATGAACGAGGAGGGACATTAGACCCTGTCATCTCAGACTACCAGGAGGACAAGCTTCAGTGTCATCAGCTGGGGCTCGTGGGCAGCTCTGATCATCACGCTGTACTGACACAGCTGGAAGTGGGCGTGGCTCGGGACGAGGCCACCACCCGCACCATCTGGCTGTGGAACAAAGCAGACTGGGCTTCCCTGCGCCGCGACCTGACCCACACCCCATGGGCCACTCTGCTACAGGGAGGAGCAGAGAGTGAAGCACTTGCACTCACCTCTCACCTTCTCGCCCTCCAGAGACGCCACGTCCCACACAGGGAATACACCACCAGACCGACGGATCAGCCATGGTTTGGCTACCGTTGCCGTGTTGCTGCTGAGGCAAAGTATGCTGCCTGGCTCCGCTACAAGAGGAACCCGACTCGGCGCAACAAGGACTTGCATAGGGCTGCATGCAGGAGGATGGTGGTAACCAGCAAGTGGGCCTTAAAAAAGTGGGAGGAAAGCCTGCGCCGGAAACTGTGTGGCACTGGCGTAGGAAACAAAACTTGGTGGTCCCTTGTTAAGGACAAACAGGAACTGGCCACCAAGAATCCATCCCTCCCTCAGCAAGCAGGACGGTACTGTCGCCACCAGCAGTAAGGAGAGGGCACAGTTGCTGGCTTCCTTGTTTGCTGGAAAATGAAGGTGGGGAATCCACAGCAGCCACCGCCTCAGCTGGTCCAGCAATGTGAGAAGACTGTCACCATGGTGGAGGTGACGCATCAGCAGGTGAAGCGATTATTGCGGGGCTGGACACACAGAAAGCTACCGGCCCTGATGACATCAGCCCGCACCTGCTGAAGCGATGCTCCCAGGAACTGGCTGCCCCTCTCACCCAAGTTCACAACTTGTGTACGGGAAAACGTCTGGCCTTCAGTGTGGAAGGAGGCTCGAGTAGTTCCTGTACACAAAAAGCTCCAGGACGGACCCAAAAAACTACAGACCCATATCCCTGTTGTCAGTGGTGGGTAAAGTGTTTGAGAGGGTCGTGGCAGAGGTGGTGTGTAGCCATCTCAAGGACAATGCCCTCCTCTCAGACCAACAGTTTGGGTTCAGACCTGGAAGGTCAACCTCCGACCTAATGATGCTTCTCACCAGGCAGTGGCAGGACGCCCTCGACGACGGCAAGGACACTATAGTGGTTGCTTTGGACATAGCTGGAGCTTTTGATAAAGTATGGCACAACGGATTACTGGAAAAGCTTCGTGCTAAAGGCATCCAGGGTGGCTTGCTACGACTCCTGGGAAATTACCTGCAGGACAGAAGCCTCAAGGTGGTTGTCAACGGGCAAACATCTGAGTCCCTGCCTGTGGAGGCATCAGTGCCACAGGGTTCAATTCTTGGCCCACTCCTGTGGAATATCTACGTGGATGATCTTCTCCAGCTACTGCCAGGAGTCAAGGCCTATGCTGATGACTGCACCCTCTCCTATACCTATCCACGCCAGGACAGTGGGCGGGCTGCTGAGGCCATCAATCAGCAGCTACGAGTGATAGAGGAGTGGGGTGCTCGCTGGCAAGTGACATTCGCGCCGGAGAAGACACAGGCAATGGTTGTCTCTCGGTCCCCAGCCGCCATGGCAGCAATGGCAGGAAAGTTGTCTTTGGCGCTGCTGCTCTCCCACTCCAAGATGACGTCAAGATACTTGGAGTGGAGGTGGATCGAGGGCTGAGGTTTGACAGCCATGTCAAATCCATTGCCAAGAAAGCCTCTCACAGGATCTCCGCTCTCAGAAGGATCGCCAGTTTCCTCGACAGGAAGGGGAGACTGCTGCTGTACAAGGCACAGGTGCGGCCCCACCTTGAGTACGCAGCTCTCTCCTGGATGTCCTGTGCCGCCACACACAGAAGGAGACTGGACAGCATCCAACGCCGCGCCATACGGCTAGTAGATGCTGCAATACCACCTCACCCAGAGCCTGAGCGTCCCTTGATTCACTGGAACACCGCAGAGATGTGGCGGCAATCGTAGTGTTCCATAAGGCACAGGTGCAAAGAGTGCCACATCTGGCAGGGCTGCGTCATCCTCTGAGAGTCACCGCACGGAGCACGAGAACGGTGCTCAATGGTGGTGACGCCGTAGAGGTGCCGCGATCCCACGGGTGTCAGCATCAACGCACCTTCGCAGGACGCGTCTCCAGGATGTGGAACTTGTTCACGGCCGCGGTGCCTCACGTCCAGGAGATGAACACACACAGTGTCAAACTGATGGCACATAAGTGGAGACAGACACTGCCAACTCCTCTGACACTCTTTGTGACGTGACACTCAGTGTAGTGCAGTGCGTGAATAGTGCTAGTGAAGTGAAAAGAACAGTGCTCCATTTACATGCTGACCATCTTGTATATTATCTATTTTTAAGTCTTGTAAATATTGTAGAGAAATAGATTGTAGTACCCTTAGAATAGGTAGCACACGACAGTGCGCCTTTGGGTACATGTTCTTCTGTATAAATTATGTTTAAATAAAAAAAAAAAAAAAAAAGAGAGAGAGAGAGAGAGAGAGAGAGAGAGAGAGAGAGAGAGAGAGAGAGAGAGAGAGAGAGAGAGAGAGAGAGAGAGAGAGAGAGAGAGAGAGAGAGAGAGAGAGAGAGAGAGAGAGAGAGAGAGAGAGAGAGAGAGAGAGAGAGAGAGAGAGAGAGAGAGAGAGAGAGAGAGAGAGAGAGAGAGAGAGAGAGAGAGAGAGAGAGAGAGAGAGAGAGAGAGAGAGAGAGAGAGAGAGAGAGAGAGAGAGAGAGAGAGAGAGAGAGAGAGAGAGAGAGAGAGAGAGAGAGAGAGAGAGAGAGAGAGAGAGACAGAGAGAGAGAGAGAGAGAGAGAGAGAGAGAGAGAGAGAGAGAGAGAGAGAGAGAGAGAGAGAGAGAGAGAGAGAGAGAGAGAGAGAGAGAGAGAGAGAGAGAGAGAGAGAGAGAGAGAGAGAGAGAGAGAGAGAGAGAGAGAGAGAGAGAGAGAGAGAGAGAGAGAGAGAGAGAGAGAGAGAGAGAGAGAGAGAGAGAGAGAGAGAGAGAGCATGAGTTAAGGCTGGTTCACTTGTGCCAATTTGCGACTAAAATTTTACGTTGGTAGACTTTCTGACTCAAAATCAGTGCCTAGCGACTGCAGAAAGCAGTCACACAACAAGCCCAATTTTTTACTTTATTTACGTTGTGATGTCACAGAATAAGCTTTGAAAAAATGGTCTCCAGGTGTAGAAAAGAAGATGTTTGAGTTGGTGGGGAAAAAGAACACATCTGGGACCACAGAAATTAGTTACGTATATGGTAAAAAAGCTTGCATAAATCATCATTTAACGAAATAGCTGCCACTCTACAAGAACTGTTTCCCTCAGTGCCGGGTGATGTTGGAGGTGAGGACTGAAGATTTGTCAGGATTTAATTTGATCGCAATTGTGCACATTCTTCTTAAGATTAACAATTTTCTTATGAGAAATGTAGGCTAATTTAGTGTGTGGTAGACACTCCTTTCTTTTCTTTTACTTAGCCAAGGACATATCCACTGGCATTTTCTTTTCTGCTGACTCTTCTGGTAGACCGAAAGAAGAGCAACCACAACTTCAGCATCATCACTGGAGGAAGACATCTTGGCGGGTAGCTGTTTGTTTACATTCACTTCCTGCCAAGGCGCCAACTAGTTGATAATACTTTCCAGTCGCTATATGTGACACTTTCTGACTAGAAGGGATGAGTCAGAAACTCTACTGATGCAAAATTTCAGTCGCAAATTGGCACGTGTGAATCCACCTTTATAGAAAGAGAATACATAAGTGATTTTTTCATAGGAGACTCTTTAAAACAATTTCTCTAACACTCATGTGTCATAAACAAAGAAGAAAGCTTTCCTCCTATCTTCATCTAATTACAGATTTTGAATTTCCAACAGAATTTAAAAAGTTAATTTCCCACAAAATAGCTTTCACTCCTTAAACAGTAACTAAATAATACAGTACATACAAAATGCTTCCCTAATCAAGCATCCAAGAGGTATTCATGCAACTTGATTACTTTCTTTTGTAATTAGCATACCATTTCAAAGCTTTGCCAACCTTCAGTCATGTAAGAAATTAGATATATTTTTTTGGTGGGAAAAAGAAAGTAGAAAAGCAGGGAAAAGGAAAGGCTCTCTATCTCTCACCACCCACACCCACACACCCACACACACACACACACACACACACAACTAGCCCTCCCTCCTTTCTTCTTTGTCCCTCCTCAAAGACAGCAGGCAGGTACTCTGTGAATAATCCTAACGCATCTCACAATCATCCATATGGCAATGAACGAATGTTGAGGGAGGGCATAATGAGAGAAAAATTGTAAGAAAACTAACACATCTGACTATACATTATAATGGTCCCTCTACACCTCTTTGTTACACCAGGTACAAACAACACTTACTAATGCTACAATTATTCTACTACTATAGTATTAGATTCTTACAGAAATGTGGCACTTCACTGCGCCCTAGTTAATTCCATTCTCTAGCCCAACTTTACGTATCAGTGAAAATACAAACTACATAAACAAAAGAAGTGTGTGCATATTCTTGTACTTCCCAAGAAGGCCAACTCACATACAGGTAAAGACTGGTGTTCCTTGTTTGTCTCCAAGATGTCAACAAGCCTTTCCCTCAGGATGGAAGACTGTGATGTCCATGAATGCCCCAAAGGCAGTTATTCTTCTTAATCCCCTAATGTTGTAGATCACAAATACAGCTGGCATGATCTTCCTTTCAAACTGACATAATTTCTTACACTCTAAACAACTGTAATCTTTGGGCCAGAAGTAACAAGACTTTGGTTAATTCCTGCACTTTCATCTCCCTCATTTACTTCCTCACCCACTTGCTGACTCTTCCTTCCATTCTCATAAAGCTGCTGCTGCTGGGAGTTCCTCTTCCTCAGGTCATTTTCAGATTTACCTTCATCAATCTTGCTGGAGAGGAGGGTGTTGACCTCATGGGTGCCATCACTGTAGCTTGTTGGCACTGTCCTGCTATTTGCATTGCTCGGCCTACAAACAAGACAAGACAAGACTGTATAGCTGGGAAGATGGGGAAATGCTGAAGCTATAATAAAAGATGTACCCTTAATTCAACCATTGGTTATCAAATTCAATAATTGGTGGTGAAATTTTTCCACTTTCCAACCTTCAATAAATTATTTTATAATTATTTTCCACAGCTTTGGTGTGATGAGTTGTTGAGGCAGTGCTAGTGAAATCTTTGGCACAAAATTATAGCAGATCAAGAGGAGAATGTATAAACTTATGCCAGAAAGAGTTTACTATACAAGATGGCAATCAAATAGGAACTGTCACTTAAACGTATGTCACCTAACTATGAAACAATTCACAAAACCTTTAATGAATCCTCAAACATATCAGAATTTAATCAACTCAGTGAATATCTAAAACTATCTACATCTTTTCCAAAAACCTCAAAACTGGTAAAGGGATTCAAGTAGGGAACAAGCTTTATAATACCTATACCATTGAACACCATCCACATACAAACATCTTGACAACCACCCACCTCTTGGGACAGCAGGTACAGTAGTCTGAAAGGGTCCAGTGCTTGCCAAACTCCTCCCCCTCCTCCAGTGTCTGTGGCAGGTGCTGGTGGAGGGTCTCAGGCAGCAGGAGAGAGAACACCCCACCAAGGTTCAACAATACCCCCATTATGATGAGAGGCAGCACCATCATCTCTGACCCCTGGAATATAAAATGGGAAATTAATTTTGCTACATTTCCAGCAGCTTTCATCTACAGCTTTGTTTTATTTATATAATTGCTAGGAAAAGAACTGGTTCTCAAATAGAGTGGTATAGATGAATGGAATAGGCTCAATAATGAAGTTGTCAGTGATAAATGATTAAGAAATTCTAAACAATTAGATAAATTTAAGGATGAAGATGATAGATGGAATTACTTAGAAATGCTTCATGCAGCCTGGTGGCTTCTTGCAGCTTTTTATCCTTATGTTTCTAAGGTACTGCAGCACCCTAAGAAAAAATTACATCACTGATCAGGTCAGTCAATTCTGGTACAATTAATGTGAGCAAACACCTTAGGCTCTTCTGCTAATATGGGAAGCCAAATACATACTTCTTCTAGTTACCTTGCTCATTAATCATATTTTTTTTCCTACAGAACATTCTGAAACCTAATACAATGCACATACAACTAAGAATTCTATACTTTCATTCTTTTTTTTTCAATCAGTAATAAGCAGCAATTTTGGCTGGTTGAACTCATAAAAAATAAACTCTACAGCAGGGGTTCTCAACCTGGTGCAGTACCCCAGGGTGCGTGAGAGGAATTTTTGGGGTACGTGGCGGGTTTCTCAAAATGCTTCAGTTTTAAATAGCAGCAAATTCGTTTGTAGTATACAATGTGTCCTTCACTAGAACCAGGACACGTTAACAACGTTAACAAGGAAACTCTTGGAGTTATATCACTTGAGAGGAAGCTCTCTTGGATTACAGTTGCCACACAACCTTGCAAACCTATAATATTTGCTCCGATTTCTTATCTTATATGTTATTCACACACACAGTGACTTATTTATCACTGTTACTAGTTACAAGTTGCAACTAGCTGCAAGCAACACTAGTTCACTGCCATAATGATCGAAAATTGTCTGATATAGTTCCTTTTGGTAAATGCATTGCATGTTAGTCACATATAGTGTCTCCCTGTGAGGTACCAGTTCCTATCGACACTACCTCATAGAAACATACTAATATTAATTAAAAATTGTGTCTGCTCCACATATATAACACAATTTAAACTTAATAAACTAAGTCAATAAACCATGCATTTATTGTTACCCTTCCTGACGCTGCATTGTGGGTAAGGGTACGTGATCAATACTGAAAGACTTCGAGGGTACATCACATTAAAAGGTTGAGAAGAAGAAGAATTAACCTGTGCAGAAGCGAGGTGAAATGTGTGTTAAGGTTCCGTGCTGTCTTTAAGTCTCTAGAAATGAAAGATCTTGGTACACCAGACAATTATGTTTTGCTCTATATTATGATGTCAGTCGTATAAACTCAAGTAACTATAAAGAAATACCATGGTAGAATAAGAACAGAAAAATACTGGTAGGAGTAAAACCCTGGCAAATCAATAGATACATCGTAATACAGTGTTTAGAGACGATTACTCTGTACCGCGAGACGATACTGACTCTCTCCTGCGAACACTGAAATTGTGACAGTTTGGGTCCTCTCCTATTGATATTAATCAAAGTATTGCGATTTATTCACAATAGTAATATATTACACTCCGACGGAACACGGGCCTAATGTGTTTGAGATGTGGCATTTTGTTATAGTACATTTCGCTCTATATAGCGACTGTTTAGGACTAAAAAACTGTAGCTTCAGGTAGATATTCAATAATGTTATCTATCGATTTTCAGTCTTAAAGTAGGGAAAATTACGAATATTGATGCATTTCTTTTATAGTCCTCCTTGCTTCTCGAAAAGGTGCACGAATTTAGAAAAGGTTGAAGAACACTAAACTGTACCCTGAAAAAAATACAGTAAAAAGATAAGATAAAAATGACCAACATCTCTATTATTACGGAAGCTAATAATAATACCAAGACTAATTAAGTAATTCAGAGATAACGAAACGAACGACGATCACGAGAGCTTCCACGATAACAGTGTGTACGATAAGATTTGATTCCAGATTCCTCGATAGCGCTCCGAGTTTCCAAGATAACAATGGCATTCCAGTTTCCTCGATAGCGATGCAAGTTTCCAAAATGACGATGCCTTTCCACGATCAAGATGCAATTCCAGTTTCCACGGGAACGATGCGGGTTTCCACGATGTCGATGCGGTTCCAGTCCTCACGATGCGATTTCAAGACACAATATTGAAGTCCACTTGCCTACACAGGTACTGGGACGAACCCTTTCACCCCGTAAGGATCCACCCAACACCCTTGAGTGCGAGTAAAGTGACGCTGCCACCTTCCTGCGCTGCAATTGAAGTCCACTTGCCTACACAGGTACTGGGATGAACCCTTTCACCCCGTAAGGGTCCACCCCACACCCTTAGGTGCGAGGAGAGTGGCGCTGCCACCTCACTGCGACGCAATTGAAGTTCACTTGCCTACACAGGTACTGGGGCGAACCCTTTCACCCCGTAAGAGTTCACCCCAGACCCGTGAGTGCGAGGAGAGTGACGCTGCCACCTTACTGCGCCTCACACGGGTAGCCATGAGCATAACCCGCCACACTCCACTCCCCAAACACTGTCAGTGAGTCCTTTTCACCCCGTAAAGGACCACTGGTACGGTCAGTGCCTGGCTCATGGCGCACAGCGTGCCCTCGTTCATGGCGAGTTGTTCAGCCCGATGTCATTATAAGCAGAGGTCCTGTACACACCACTCACCACCAGACTCTATGCAAGGAGCCCTTATCACCCCTTAAAGGCCCCTCACGGCATCATCTGATGGACGGTAGACACGGCACCCTGCTTAAGGCGACGCCTTGCCTAGTATGAGGCGCTGCAAGTTGACAACAATCAGTGAGCTTGAAGCCGCGAAGGAAAATGAGTCCACGCTAACAATGGGATTCCACGACAGGTTGCGATTCCAGTGTCCACGGTACAGATGTGTTTGTTGAGGATAACGATCCGTTTATCGAGGCTAACGGTGCGGCGATGGCGATGGCGAAACGATCCAAAGTATTATTACCTACACAGGTACTGGGACGAAACTTTTTACCCAGAAAGGGTCAACCCCAGTCCCGTGGTTATGAGAGCAGTGACGATGCAACCTTGCAATGCCTCACACAGGTCGCCATGAGCAATGACCCGCCACACACCACTCCCCAAACGCTGTCATGAAGTGAGTCCTTTTTACCTAACCTAACCTAACCTAACCTAATCTAACCTAACCTAACCTAACGTAAAGGACCCCTGGTACTGTCAGTGCCTGGCTCATGGCACATAGCGTGCCCTCGTTCATGGCGAGTTGTTCAGCCCGGTGTCATTATAAGCAGAGGTCCCGTACACACCACTCACCATCATATTCTATGCAAGGAGCCCTTATCACCCCTTTAGGGCCCCTCACGGCACCATCCGGTGAGTGGTAGACATTGATCTCTTGCTTATGGCGACCCTTGCCTAGTGTGATGCGCTGCAAGTGGACGACTAGTAGTGAAGCTTGAGGCCACCAAGGAAAAGCAGGACCTGCAGCCAGTTCCTGCCTTGGGCCCCAGGCCGGACCCGACGGCCACCTCCTTCCCCCGTGCGGCGCCCAAGGCCGTCACGGCCCTCAAACATCTTTAGGCCGAAAGTTCTCAATCGTCGTTTTAATTTTGATTCGAATATAAAATCGTCGATGGTAAATGAAAAATAGCTTTGGTGTGAAAGTGTGCAAGAGTTAGCTGATTAATGAAACAAGGTGAGGCAGCTTTGCTCCGGAGTATTTAGTGTACTTTGCATGTTGCTGCCGTGAATGTGTACGTGTTTGTAGGTAACTGGATAGAAACAGTAGACCAATGGTAGTTGTGTAGCTATTGGGGAACTTTTGAAAATTAGTTAAGCTTCTGGATAGAGTGGATGAGTGCACACAGGTTTGCGTGTCTTATACATAAACTGCCACTTGTAAACATAAATTTTTCTATTTCATGCTCTTAGAAAAAAGCAAACTTAGTTTTCTTTATTTCCCTGATCACAATGACGTGTAAATATCAATGTTTCAATCATAAGGAAACACTAGGAGAGGACCCAAACTCCCGTTGAAGTTGCCAGATTCAACAGATATCGTAATATTTCACAGAAAAGATGGTCAACTGCATATCGTATATTTTTGGATATTCTTTTGTCACGTAAGGAGATATCAAGATAGGTAAAGTATTTCTAAACATGTATCTACGACAAAAACGCTATAATAGTAGAGTTAGGTTATAACTATGCATTGTGTTTTTTTATTCCATCTTGCTCTATTCCTGGGACAAAATTTACTTCTTCCTCAATTGATAGCTCGAAGTTAGTATGATATTTTCTTTCCTTCTAGGTTAGTAAGTAGACTACAAGACACCATGAACCTATGAAGCCCCGTAAATGAGATTATTTTCATAACTTAGAAATCAAAGTCTGATAATGAGATTGTCTATTGCCAACCAAACCGTTCTGCATAGACGTCTTCAGCGTCATAGAGACCTAATGATGTTAGCTCATGGACAGTGGCCATCCTGACAGCGCGAAACCACAGGGGGTTCATAAGAAGATTTCCAGGGTACTTAGATGGCTGATCTAATAAAATCCTTTGCAGTGCCATTGCATATTGAGTTCCATGTTCCATGTGACAAAACTGGGGGTACTGGTAGATGGTCTTATAACTCAGGGGGTTCTTAACGATAAAAAGGTTGAGAACCCCTGCTCTACAGCATATTATATGATGACTCTTGTTTATCTAAATATATCTTGTAAACCTCCCAGTTCCATACTACTCAAATGAATTGTTTGGTATGCCACTTTTTCTCATTCTCTATGTGGAAGCAAACATGAGTGCATATGAGCAGAATATGTAAATGCAGTTTACACATACAAAAGAGAAGACAGTCTGAGATGAGAGAGGTGTTAAAAATTTGCAGTGGATAAACTGTCTTTTGGAAAAAATAAATAAAAAATGAGTGAAGCCTGATAAACTATAGTATGCATATATAAAAGTATATAATGAAACACACCATCTACCACTATACTATCACGCACCAAATGATTGATGAGAGGGATGACTACAGGCCCTATCATCCCTGCCACAGACGACACTGAGAGCCCCATGCCTCGCACAACAGTTGGGTACAGCTCAGAAGCCATCAAGGGCAGCACCACAAAGGAAGAAGAGATACCAAACTTGCCCACACAGTACAGCACCAGCGTCACAGTGGGATCTGTGAGGAAGGGTATGCATGAGATCCTTCAGTATAAACAGTACAAATTATCATGGAACCATCACTGAGCACATAAGCATTAAGTAGCATTATGGCATATCAACATGTTTATAAATAAATATCATGTTTGATTCTGGTGACAATATGTAAGAGCTGAAAGGCTTGTAACATATCACAGGAAAAAAGATGAATGATGAATAGCACTTGACAGCCTTCTAGAAGGATGGAGGTGGAAATGAGAAATGAACACTTCTAAATTAACTTTGGAGGCAGCCCTTCATATCAAACCTATCATGTGACTGGATGAATATCAGCTTTCCCAGAATCCCAAGTCTCCATTCATGCTTTTGAAAGTGTAGTAATTAAGCCCCACTTTTGGTAAGGAGTTAATAACTGCAAACCTCATGTACAAAAAGACATGGATAGGGGCCTTGTTTATATCAGCATCACACTCACAACCTTTCACATAGCATCAAGTGTACTGAAAAGCTGATACACAAAACACAAACAATTCTACAGAAAAAGAGAATAAAGAACAAAAGGGCAGGTAATGCATTAAGGCTGGAATATTTTCAGAAATAGGTAATTGTTGATATACCGACATATGATATAGAAAACAAAAAATCCTTATCTTCACTGACCTTCCTGAGTGACAACAGTGGCCACACAAGCACTGCCACCCACTATCATGGAGAAGCAGAGGGTCCAACGGCGGCCCCAATACTCCATGGAGGGCCACAGGAACAGATAAGTGGGCAGCTCAGCCACTCCTGCCAGGAAGAAGTTGAGGTAGGCATCTCCCCCAAGTGCCGGGGCATAGTAAGACAGTCCCACATAGACTGAGGTGTTGGTGAACCTATGGATAGGAGAGGATATTTTGGTGAGGAATGACTCATTTTATATATTTCTCGCTCTAATTAAAGAAAACTAAATGTAGCTCACACTTTTTCTACATTGCAGTAACATAGATCTATTTCTACCCAAGATATTCAAATCATACCCATGAAATAATAAATAAATGAGGAAACTTCTAAATGCACAATCACAAACTTAATGAATATGATACTCACCTTTTTTTCTACAATGTGGACACTTAAGACCTATGTTCTTATCGTAAGACTGAATTGAATCTAACAGAGTGATATTAAATGACCTAAGAACAACTGAAATCTAAAAATAAGATGGTAATAGAAGCAGCCTTCTTGCCTTATTTCGTCCTTGAGTGACAAAACAAATCAAGGGATTTTAATAGATAAATATAACTGGCAAGAAGTCATGATGTGTGTCAAGCCACACCTTTCCCATCTCTCCCCATATCTATCTTCCCATCCTTGCTTCTACTTATTTTTTCATATTTCTCTCTCTCTCTCTCTCTCTCTCTCTCTCTCTCTCTCTCTCTCAGGACAGTACACACACACACACACACACACACACACACACACACACACACACACACACACACAAAAAAAAAAACCAACCAGTCACAGCCACTTTCAGCACATACTCAACAGCATTCTCATCTGAACCACTGCTACCAACGTCTCCATAAAGGCTTACCCACACACACCAGTGTCGTATCAGTTCCTTATCTGCTCAGTGATTCAGAGTCAG
>NC_059295.1:37663038-37688038 GCF_017591435.1 Portunus trituberculatus
GCACTCTTTTGGTTCAATAAAAAATAAAAATCAAAGTTTATATCACTACACACACACACACACACACACACACACACACACACACACACACACACACACACACACACACACACTAAAATAAAGACACTAGTGGTAAGATGAGAATGTTTTTTCTCTTCTTAACTTTCAAAACAATGGAAATGGTAGGTTAGGTTCGTTTTATTGCCACTACATAAGAAAAAGAAGAAGTAAAGGTGAGAGTTAAGGCTGTTAGGTTCAGAGCATCTTGTTCTTCCACCTGTCTTGAGTATACGTGTTTGCTTTAATTCTTGGGGTAACCTATGCAACGGTGACAGCAATGGCAGTAATCATCATCATCATCATCATCATCATCATCATCATCATATCATTATTATCATTATCATTAGTAGTAGTAACAGTAGTAGTAGTAGCAATAGTAGTAACAGCAGTAGCAGTAATAGCGGTAATAGTAGCAGCGGTAGTAATAGTAGCTATAGTACTAGTAGTACATAGTTGCAATAGTAATAGCCATAGTAGTAGTAGTAGTAGTAGTAGTAGTAGTAGTAGTAGTAGTAGTAGTAGTGGTAGTAGTAGTAGTAGTAGTACCAGCAGCAGCAGTAGCAATAGCAGTAACAGTAGCAGTAGCAGTAGTAGCAGCAGTAGTAGTAGTAGTAGTAGTAGTAGTAGTAGTAGTAGTAGTAGTAGTAGTAATAATGGAAGGTGTCATGTAGTAATAAGCCGGGAATGCATGTTAATGAGTTGCGATGTAGTGAAGATACAACAAGTGTGATCAGATGACACAATGCCGCCGTTAATTGAACTCATAACAACCCCGCCCCGCAGAGGGAGGGAGGGAGGGAAGGCCAGGGAGGGGCGGTTGCCTGCTGGCGGAAACGGACCAATCAATTAATCTCATTGTGCTGTCATAATGGGCCAATCAAAACCCAGGAAAGAGGTGTTACGCCCAATCAGCGAGCAGATTCCAAGTCTCCATCATGCAGCTTCCTCCTCCTTCTGATGTAATGACTAGTTTTCCAGACATATGCAAAGAAATCTCTCATTACTTTCTGCAAGAAGTCGAAAAATATATACAGAATTATCTTAAACCCGATCCTGCATATATGTAATTGGCAGACAGTTGACGTAATACAGCCAAAGTGAACGAATACAAGGAAACTGATTAATATACAAATAAACGAATAAATTAATAAGTAAATAACCATAAACATACAGATATCTACTGGGATACAGAAAAAAAAATGAAATGAATTTTGTCCTATTCATGAAGAAATAACCAAAATTTAAATTCTTCATATGAGGAATTCACATATTAAACCATATATTATGCTCAGTTTTAAAGGAGCACCAGCGTATTTGAAGATTTATTATTCTATGTGCGTGTTTTGGTTCTATGTGTGTGATTCTGTGGTCTATGTATAGCAACCTACTTATTTGTCTACTGATCTATCTTTCCACCAACTTGTTCCTCTGTCTACCTATCTAACTATCTGTTTACCTATGTATCTATCTAATCAACTATCTATCTATCCACCTATCTACCTGCTGATCTATTTATCAATCTAACTACTTACCTAGTATGTACCAACCTATCCATATCTATCTACCAACCAACCTACTTATCTATCTACATATCTATCTATTTATCTATCTACCTATCTATTTATTTATCAACTATATATTTTACCTGCCTAACAATCTACTTAGCTCCACCTCTGTATCTACTAAGCGGCGGAAAAGAGAGAAAAAAACAAAATAAATCTGAAGTAGCTACCAAAACATGTCAACAAAATATTGCACGAAAAGCAAATAGGGAGAAAATTATTGCGTTCCAAGAAGGGAGGGAGAGAAACTTGCACAAGAGCAGGATGGAGAGAGAGAGAGAGAGAGAGAGAGAGAGAGAGAGAGAGAGAGAGAGAGAGAGAGAGATACGCAGAGTGAAAATTATCAACTGCGTGGGAGAGGACGACGACGATGAGGAGGAGGAGGAGGAGGAGGAGGAGGAGGAGGAGGAAGTCGTGGAAAAACGAGGGAAAGGAAGGAACGAAGAGGGAGACGAAGAAGAAGGAAAAGAACAAGAAGGAGAAGGAAAAACACGAAGGAAAGCAGGATGAAGATGAAGGAGGAGAAGATGAAGGAGGAGGAGGAGGAGGAGGAGGAGGAGGAGGAGGAGGAGAAGATGAAGGAAGAGGAGGAGGAGAAGGGGAGGAAGAATAAAAGTATTGAATAAAGGAAATAAATCATGAAAATACACTCTCTCTCTCTCTCTCTCTCTCTCTCTCTCTCTCTCTCTCTCTCTCTCGTATCTGCATCACTGATTTTGTCGTTATCACCAACACCCACGCAGAGAGAGAGAGAGAGAGAGAGAGAGAGAGAGAGAGAGAGAGAGAGAGAGAGAGAGAGAGAGAGAGAGAGAGAGAGAGAGAGAGAGAGAGAGAGTTACGAAAGTGTCATCGTGGTCCTAAAGAATCAATCCATCACTGTCATCTTCCCATCCTTCTCACTACCTTTAACCCTTTGAACCGAGCACTCCTCCTCCTCCTCCTCCTCCTCCTCCTCCTCCTTTTCCTCCTCCTCCTTTTCCTCCTCCTCCTCCTTTTCCTCCTCCTTCTCCTCCTCCTCCTCCTCCTCCTCCTCCTCCTCCTCCTCACTCTCAGTTCTGTTTAACAAATCTTCAACAGATGGCATAGTTCAATCTGATTGAAAACGTGCGAATGTAACTGCAATCTTTAAAAAATGCGATAAAGCACAACCAGTCAACTGCCGACCAATTAGTCTGACGTCGGTCGTATGTAAACTAATAGAGACAATCATTCACGATAACAGTCAATTTTCTAGAAAATAATAATATAATAAATGACATGGCTTCTGCAACAAACGTTCCTCCTTAACTAATTTATTTGACTTCTTTCATTTTGTTTTTGATGTTCATGATGAAAGTAGAGCAGTAGACATAGTGTAGATAGATTTCCAGAAAGCGTTTGATAAAGTTCCACATAAACGTTTCAACAATAAAGCCTTGTCACACGGTATCACTGGTAATATTCACAATTGGTTAAAAGACGGCTCTCTGAGTAGATACAGAGTCATTGTAAACGGTTTTTCATCTAGGTTGCTTCATGTAAAAAGAAGTAGCGTACAGCAGGGATCTGTGCTTGGTCCTGTTCTTTTCTTACTATATGTAAATGACGTTGACGATGGCCTCACGTGCAAGGTATCGAAATTTGCCGATGACACGAAAATTGCTTATAAACCAATCACGGCTCGAGATGGAGAAACACTTCAGTCAGACTTGGATCGATTGACTAGCTGGGTCAGTTAATGGCAAATGACATTCAACATTGATAAGTGTAAACTATTGCGCATCGGTAGTAACAACAGTCCACCCCAGTATTTGATGAATGGCCGACAGCTTTCCGCAGTAAATAATGAAAAGATCTTATAGTCTTAATAACGACAGATGGTCAAGAGAGCTAACAAATTAGTAGGCTTTATTGGACGTGTTTTCGAAAACAAATAAGAAAAATAACATTAAAACCCTATAATTCGTTTGTCAGACCCCATCTAGAATATTGTGTACAGTTCTGGCCCCCTTATTACAGAAAAGACATCGAAAAGCTGGAAAGAGTCCAACGCAAACTGACAAAAATTATTCCTAGAGGAAAAGAAACAGACTTTAAGAAGAAACACTAAAAGAACTTAATCTCTCAAAACGTAGAATGCGAGGTGACCTATCTGAAGTTTTCAAAATATTCAAGGGATGCGACAACATTAATACCGACGATTACATTACAATTGACGGGTGAAATAAAATAAGAAGGCGGAACAGCTTCAAAATAACTGGTCAAAGATTCTCGTCAAATAAAAGAAAGCATTTTTAATTGCATTGTTAATGTTTGGAACTCTCTTCCCTTTAGTGTCGTCGATTGCGAAGCAGATACAGCCTTCGACAATATATCGGACAAGTATCTCGACAGTAATCTGCAGCTCCGATATTATCGAATCTCCTAGGACCTAGATATTCATTTGTAAAAAAGTAGATTTCCGGTGTAAGGCAGGTGAGTGGCAGTGCATGGCGGTGGTAATCAACTCTTTCCCGACACTTAGTTGTAGTGATAGTGACGCCTAACTTTCTTCTCGTTCCTAATCAAAATTTCTATACAATTTTTCCATGTTGCTTAGCTTTTCCTTATTTCCTGCCAGTAAGCCTGCTGCTGTGTTTTTTTCTTTTATGTTATAGCCTATAGCACCTGTAGGTATACTTAAAAGTATGGGAAGCGCTGTCCAGCTTCCACCCATTAGCGGCGCAGGCAATTTTATTTATAGTGGTATCCATCCATATTAAGGCCCATATCACCACCCAAGCGCATCTTTGGTGTAAGGCAATTACACCTCCACTAAGAACCTGGATACCATGGTGACATGCGGGTAACTTTAAACCACTCGACAAATAACAAAGTTTCAAGGTGGCACGTGGTATGATTCGAACTTACGCCTGTTCCCATGTCCACCACCTTATCCACCACGCCACCGCCTTGTTCTTCCTTTGTATTCCTCCTGATCCTCTTCCTACCCATGATCGGTAAATTTCCCTAAATGCTTCTCTCTCTCTCTCTCTCTCTCTCTCTCTCTCTCTCTCTCTCTCTCTCTCTCTCTCTCTCTCTCTCTCTCTCTCTCTCTCTCTCTCTCTCTCTCTCTCTCTCTCTCTCTCTCTCTCTCACGTGGAGCACAGACACATGGAGCAGAGACACAGAGAGAGAGAGAGAGAGAGAGAGAGAGAGAGAGAGAGAGAGAGAGAGGGTACTTAACGTCCGTGTTGTCTGGCGTGATAGCTTGTGTCTTGTGGAGGCATTTAATTACCGTAGAGGGTGGGGGACGGGTTGTAGTGGCAGCAGTGGTGATGGTGGTGGTGGTGATAATGATAATAGTAGTAGTAGTAGTAGTAGTAGTAGTAGTAGTAGTAGTAGTAGTAGTAGTAATGGTCGTAATACTTCCAGTTGTAGTTTTTGTTGTTGTTGTTGTTGTTGTTGTTCTCGTCGTGTTTCTGGTGGTGACTGTTGTGGTGGGGGTGGCAGTTGGGGTAGTGATGTAGGCGGTCGTATTGTCAGTCGTAAAGGTGGTGATAGTGGTGATAGTGGTCTCTCTCTCTCTCTCTCTCTCTCTCTCTCTCTCTCTCTCTCTCTCTCTCTCTCTCAACTGTGAATGGGTGAGTTATATTTTACTTGCAGATTAAGAGATTATTTTTCTCATACTTCTAAACTGTTTGCCACGTTTCATTTATTTTCACATCAAATCGGCAGTCCCTAGCTCATTCCTTCATAGTACATATTGTGGGTCGTTATTGTGGTGGTAGTGGTGGTAGTGGGGGTAGTGATAGTGGTGGTGGTTGGGGTAGTGATGGTGGTGGTAGTGGTGCGGGTGGAAGTAGTGATAGTGGTGGTGGTTGGGGTAGTGATGGTGGTGGTGGTTGGGGTAGTGATGGTGGTGGTAATGTGATGGGAGTGGTGATTGGAGGTAGTGATGGTGGTGGTAGTGGTGGGGGCTGGGGTAGTGATGGTGGTGGTAATGTGATGGTGGAGGTGGTGGTGGTGGTGGCGATGGTTGGTAAAGAAGAGTTGAGATCACTGTCATTGGTTTGTTGACAGCAATGAGGTGTGACAGGAGGCAGAAGGCGGCTCATCATCACATAAACATGGCTCTTTGTGGATGGTGGATACTAAAAGGACAAGGCTCAGCAGCAACTGTAGTAGTAGTAGTAGTAGTAGTAGTAGTAGTAGGAGTAGTAGTGGTGGTGGTGGTGGTGGTGGTGGTGGTGGTGGTGGTAGTAATAGTAGTAGTAATAGTAGAACAGCCTTGTGTTTTATCGCTGTGTGGTCGTGCAAAGTCTGAATTACAACTTTACAACTACTAGATTTGTTTGTCTGCATGCCTGTCTATCTGTCTGTCTAGTATCTGTTTGTGTCATGTTTCTGCAGTACTGAGCCTGAATTGGAGGACGGAACTAAAACCAGCTCGTGGGATGATGATAACCTGACCAAACATTGCATAAGAAGAAAAAATCATCACTACAAAATATAAGCAAAAGCTATTTCAAGAGGCGGCACGAGACTGACGTAATTTGGCGTGTTATCAGACTGTCAGTCTTGCTCGAATACTGCATATTTCTGAGAGTAGCGCAGACTTGGGTATTTAATTCAAACGTATTTTATGACTCACTGCTCCCTCCCCCCACCAAAAAAAAAAAAAAAAAAAATAGATAAGTACGACTTTAACAGAAAGTTTCGTTCCATTAACTATTTTCACTGCTATTTGGCGCATCTTTCACTCACCTCTCTGAGGCAACTTTTCTCGTTACATTGCCACTTCCAAACATTGTACAGGCTAGAAATTGCAAAATCTTATTTTTCCTTTCTTTTTTATAGATGCTTCTAAAGACTCCATATATTGCTTTTACTGCTAAGAATTCTTGCATACAGCAGTGAACTAGTGAACTAAGCTATATTTGTCATATTTAAAACCACAGTTCAACAAACAATTGTCAGCAGTCACTGTATACTCACATCTGCCACCACCGAGGAGGCGTGCTCATCTTGACTGAACACCCATCCATGGTCACACGGGATGACGGGCGTCCCTGGGGGAGGACCGGTAGCTGCCTTCCCGTAGTCCTCCAGGTACTGTGTGATGTTGTAGTCGTATCTCTGGCAGCGGCTGTACTGGTGCGTGGTATTGTCGTAAGGGATGCTGTCACGAGGAAAACGTTGTCAGGGTTAGAATCAAAGAAACTTCTTTGGTTAGAGTGAAATCAAAACACATGGTATGGCCATGGAATGCCTCAATACACACACAGATTGCCACATGCCACCCAAGCATTGTGCCAAGCGCCACTTACAAAATAGTAAATAGTAAGACTGGGATGGATAGGAAAACGGTAATTAGTTCTGCAGTTCATTATAAGTAAGGCTGTTTAACCTCCTCAGTGCTATGACGTGCCATGCATTCTGGATACTATTTGGTGATTTTATACAGATTCAGAAACTTATGTTAGAATTAAAATAGTGAAGACTCTGGCCATAAATCTTCTGACCTCCATAGACCCTTCGTAATGTCAGTAAAATCGTCTAATCATACTCATTATCAAGGTGCATAGAACTGGCCAGGAGTCTGCCTCATGTCATTGAAGGAGAAGTGACATATCTATCGCAGCTTTGCACCAATAAAAAAAGAAAGAATAAAGTCGGAAGCATATGTTGAGCGTGAACTCGCGCTCATCTCCGCCTCATTGGCCTTTGAACATGTGGTGAAGATATCTCTTACCCAGCGGCACAACACCGTTTCTGAGTTTCCTTAAGTGTCTATTTCCAGACCGCTAGAGAGGAAGAACAAACAGCTAAATGATCTATGCACCAACTGCCCTATCTGGATTAGAAATGGGCCTCGTGGATTCGTGCCCAGAAGCTACTACCCTTTTCAAGGTCTTGATCCTCACTCCAGTCCTATTTTTTCAATCCCTCCACAGGATCCCCCAAAGCGAAGATGCCTCTGGCGTTTTGCCTCTGCCAGCTGGGGGAACCTAAGGAGGTATTATGCTGATTTTCCCTGGAATGATTACTGTTTCCGTGTCAGAGACTCATCTCTTTGTGCTGAACGCATAACAGAGGTGATAGTGTCTGGCATGGAGGCGTACATTCCTCATTCTTTATCTCAACCTAAACCTTCTAAACCTTGGTTTAACTCAGCCTGTTCTCGTGCTATACATGATAGAGAGGTTGCCCACAAAAGGTACTTGAGTCTTCCATCTCCTGAATCTCATGCACTTTATATCTCTGCCCGGAATCATGCCAAGTCTGTTCTTCAACTTGCCAAACACTCCTTCATAAATAGAAAATGTCAAAATCTTTCAAACTCAAACTCCCTCGAGACTTCTGGCATCTAGCCAAAACATCTCAAATAACTTCACTTCTTCATCTTTCCTCCTTTATTTCATCCTGATGGTACCACTGCCATCTCTTCTGTCTCTAAAGCTGAACTCTTCTCAAACCTTTGCTCACAACTCCACCTTGGACGATTCTGGGCTTGTCCCTCCCTCTCCTCCTCCCTCTGACTATTTCATGTCTACAATTAAAATTCTTCGTAATGATGTTTTCCATGCCCTCGCTGGCCTAAACCCTCGGAAGGCTTATGGACCTGATGGGGTCCCTCCTATTGTTCTCAAAAACTGTGCTTCCGTGCTTGCACCTTGCCTGGCCAAACTCTTCCAACTTTGTCTATCGACTTCTACCTTTCCTTCCTGCTGGAAGTTCGCCTACATTCAGCCTGTTCCTAAAAAGGGTGACCGTTCTAACCCCTCAAACTACCGTCCTATAGCTTTAATCTCTTGCTTGTCTAAAGTTTTTGAATCTATCCTGAATAGGAAGATTCTCAAACATCTGTCACTTCACAATCTTCTGTCTGATCGCCAGTATGGCTTCCGTCAAGGTCGCTCTACTGGTGATCTTCTGGCTTTCCTTACTGAGTCTTGGTCATCCTCTTTTAGAGATTTCGGTGAAACTTTTGCTGTAGCGTTAGACATATCAAAAGCTTTTGATAGAGTCTGGCATAAAGCTTTGATTTCAAAACTGCCCTCCTACGGCTTCTATCCTTCTCTCTGCAACTTTATCTCAAGTTTCCTTTCCGACCGCTCTATTGCTGCTGTGGTAGACGGCTACTGTTCTTCTCCTAAATCTATTAATAGTGGTGTTCCTCAGGGTTCTGTCCTGTCACCCACTCTCTTTCTATTATTCATTAATGACCTTCTTAACCAAACTTCTTGCCCTATCCACTCCTACGCTGATGATACCACCCTACATCTTTCCACGTCCTTTCAGAGACGACCAACCCTTCAGGAAGTCAACAGATCACGCAGGGACGCCACAGAACGCCTGACTTCCGATCTTTCTAAGATTTCCGATTGGGGCAGAGAAAATCTAGTAGTTTTCAATGCCTCAAAACTCAATTCCTCCATCTATCAACTCGACACAACCTTCCAGACAACTATCCCTCTTCTTCAATGACACTCAACTGTCTCCCTCTTCCACAATGAATATCCTCGGTCTGTCCTTTGCTCATAATCTTAACTGGAAACTTCACATCTCATCTCTTGCTAAAACAGCTTCTATGAAGTTAGGTGTTCTGAGGCGTCTCCGCCAGTTTTTCTCGCCCCTCCAACTGCTTACTCTGTATAAGGGCCTTATCCGTCCCTGTATGGAGTACTCTTCGCATGTTTGGGGGTTCCAGTCACACAGTTTTACTAGATAGGGTGGAATCAAAAGCTCTTCGTCTCATCAACTCCCTTCCTCTGACTAACTGTCTTCAGCCTCTTTCTCACCGCCGAAATGTTGCATCTCTTTCTATCTTTTATCGCTATTTTCATGGTAACTGTTCTACTGATCTTGCTAACTGCATGCCTCCCCTCCTCCTGCGGCCTCGCTGCACAAGGCTTTCTTCTTCCTCTCATCCCTATTCTGTCCAACTCCCTAACGCAAGAGTTAACCAGTACTCTCAGTCATTCATCCCTTTCACTGGTAAACTCTGGAACTCCTTCCCTGCATCTGTATTTCCGAATTCCTACGACTTGTTTTCTTTTAAGAGGGAGGTATCGAGGCATTTGCTCCTCAACTTTGGCTGACGCTTTTACACTTTTTAGAGAGCCAGCACTCAAGTGGGCCTTTTATTTATTTTTTTTCCCTTGGCTGGCCCTCTTCCTACCTAAAAAAGAAAAAAAAAAAACTCACAGGATCGCATACCATATTTCTAATAGGTTGGTTATAAATCTCCTGCCGGTAACTTCTCTAGCTGGCATAACGCGGCCCAACTCACAACGTAATGATGCTGCAATGAAAATAAACTTGTGAATATGAATGAAAATACTTCAGTGTTTGTACAAAGGGGATGGGAATGTACGGCAAAGATCTAACTAAAGTTTCAATGAGACGATGCAAACCTTAGTATTCCAAAACACTTTAAACTCTTAAGAGAGCCGTTATTAAATCGTTGCTAGAACCAAGGAGCCCCAATTAAAGGCTAGAGAAAATGGCTTTCATTCTAAAACATTTAAAACCTTCAGAGGCACTACTATTAATTACCACAAAGGCAGATAGTGAGTTCGATTCTTTCTATTAATGATAAAAGCAACTTCTTAAACCATTATGAACTCTCAATAACTCGAAATATATCCCGAAACATCTAAAAATACGGATTCCATCATGCTGTCGTGGTCTTGGAAAGTAAGCCAAAACTCTTACAAGGGTAAAGGTCAAAAGCTTCCAGCCACTGCCCGCCAGGTATTGATGGACGAGTAACTGAAGAAAGAGGGAAGGTTCCGCGTATGTCCTGATGAGGAGCACCAAACTTTGCTTCCCAAACTTGGTTTCTATAGAGTGAATGATGGCAAATATTACTGGCAGAGATGGTTGTGGATAGATGGATGAACATGTAATAGAAGCAGAGGAAGGGAGATAGACAGATACAATGATGGACTGATAGATAAATATGAAAACATATAGTCGGATAAACAGAAATATGAATAAATAGATAATAAATGGATTGATAAATGAATAAATAAATAAAATATACGGTTGATAATAAAAATTGCAGTTTCCTATGCATGAAGAAGAAGAAGAAGAAGAAGATGATGATGATGATGATAATGATGATGATGATGATGATGATGATGACGATGATAATGACAATAAAACTATATAGGTAAGGCACGTACATGCATTCATTCACTAAAGCAAATGCTAAATAAAGATACGTAGATGTATCTCCATGCGGTCACCCATCCAAACGCTAACCATACCCAGCGCTGCTTAACCTCGCTTAACCTCTTCAATACTGGGACACATTTTTACCTTGAGATCTGTGTACAGTTAGACCCTTTTATTGACATTAGGAAGGGTCTATGGAGGTGATAAGATTAATGGCCACAGTCTTCACTATTTCAATCCTCCTCATAAGTTTTTGAAGCTGTATAAAATCGCCAAATAGTAAGCAGAATGAATATGGAAACGCGTCACGGTACTGCAGTGGTTAACGAATGAGACGCACAACACGCCACAACTAGGTAAATACAACCAAGTAGACACACCCACACACACCTGAGATTCCTAGCGAGGTCAGGGGGCACGCCATCCAGTGTTGTAGGGTAGCGGCACCAGTGCTCAGGGGTGGAAGCCATGAAGAGTTGATTATAAGCATGGAAACCGCAAGGCATCGTTCCCGGCAGCAGCAGGAACCACAACACAAGCCTCTGGTAGGTCCCGTATTCCCCGATGTCTGGCAGGATCTCGTCAAAATCCATGGTGAAAGTGGTGATGAAGAACGCTGGTGTTGCAAGGAGTTTGTTGTTGTTGTTGTTGTTGTTGTTTTTCCTTTTCTTGAGTTCTTAGACTTACTACTTAAATGTTCCTACTTCGTTGTCACTTGTCTATTTTTCCATTCAATTATTTTTCTTTTGACGGTGTTCTTTGATCTCTATTTCTTTCCTTTTCCTTTTCCTCTCTCCACTATTTTTCGTTCTCTTCTTCGTCTCCGTTATCTTCTTCTTCTGTTACCAATCGTCTTTTGCTCCTTCTTGTCCTCTGCCTTTATATCTCTACCTCTTTTTACGCCTTCTTTCTTCTCTCTTTCCTTCTTAATATAGACAGTACCAAAAATACTGGACAGAAAATATTCCTGAACCTATAAACTTCTCCTTCACTCTTCTTAACCTCTTATTACTGCTAACGAAGTGAAGTGAAGTAAGATATTTTTCCCTTCAGTGTCGCCGTCTTTGATCTGCTGCCTCGCTGGATCCTCGACACTCCCACCTTCAGAAGAGATAATGGCTCTGCTTCCCCTCCTCCTGTTGCTGCTACTCCTGTTGGCAAAACACGACGGTGGTGAGAGAGAGAGAGAGAGAGAGAGAGAGAGAGAGAGAGAGAGAGAGAGAGAGAGAGAGAGAGAGAGAGAGAGAGAATAACTTTATCTCAAAACACAACTCCTATCATACACTGCCGCCAGCTACAGGAGAGAGAGAGAGAGAGAGAGAGAGAGAGAGAGAGAGAGAGAGAGAGAGAGAGAGAGAGAGAGAGAGAGAGAGAGAGAGAGAGAGAGAGAGAGAGAGAGAGAGAGAGAGAGAGAGAGAGAGAGAGAGAGAGAGAGAGAGAGAGAGAGAGAGAGAGAGAGAGAGAGAGAGAGAGAGAGAGAGAGAGAGAGAGAGAGAGAGAGAGAGAGAGAGAGAGAGAGAGAGAGAGAGAGAGAGAGAGAGAGAGAGAGAGAGAGAGAGAGAGAGAGAGAGAGAGAGAGAGAGAGAGAGAGAGAGAGAGAGAGAGAGAGAGAGAGAGAGAGAGAGAGAGAGAGAGAGAGAGAGAGAGAGAGAGAGAGAGAGAGAGAGAGAGAGAGAGAGAGAGAGAGAGAGAGAGAGAGAGAGAGAGAGAGAGAGAGAGAGAGAGAGAGAGAGAGAGAGAGAGAGAGAGAGAGAGAGAGAGAGAGAGAGAGAGAGAGAGAGAGAGAGAGAGAGAGAGAGAGAGAGAGAGAGAGAGAGAGAGAGAGAGAGAGAGAGAGAGAGAGAGAGAGAGAGAGAGAGAGAGAGAGAGAGAGAGAGAGAGAGAGAGAGAGAGAGAGAGAGAGAGAGAGAGAGAGAGATAATTTACTATCAAATCATGATGAAAATAATAATAATGAAAAAAAAAATAATAATGATGATACTATTACTATTACAACTACTATTACTGCTACTACTATTACTACTACTACTACTAATAATAATAATAATAATAATAATAATAATAATAATAATAATAATAATAATAATAATAATAATAATGAGATATTCATGTTTGAAAAAAGATAATTGAAAAAGAAACAAACAAGTAAAAAATTTTAGCATCAAAATTAAAGGAAGAGATGGTTGGCAAGATAATCTGGTTCTCTGATACACTTTCCAGATTCATGTAAGGCTCATATCGATAAACAACTTTCAATGGCACTGCGTTGCAAAACAATGACATGGACCACCACGGAGGAGCCACGTCCCTGTATCACATTCACGATACTCTTTTTTTTCTTACGGGAATCTTCACCATTATAAAAAGCAGAGTAATTAAAAAGAAACAAACCAATAAATAAATAAACAAAACACGTACTTTCAGGAATCTACGTAAGAACTATAGTAAAATAATGTTCCTTCAGAAAAGATGTTTTGAGAATTCAGGAATCAATAGAGACTACAACACTTAAAAGTTCTAAAAGAAATATCCATTTCTTATTTGTCTTTTGATCTTACATCTCCCATCTTGTTTTCGTCTTATTAATTTTTGCTTTTTTGTTGTATAATATTTTGTCGAACGGCGCCATGTGACTATTTATTTCTGCGCCTTAAGGTAATCACTAAATCCATCAACCATCTAGTCTCTCTATCTCTATTTATTATCGTATGTATGTATGCATCTATTTATCTGTTTATCTATCAATCTATCACTGTTACACTATCTATATACCACTTACATATCTATCTATCTATATAGCAATCACCTTTTCTATCACTATTAATCTATCCATGCATACACATTCTCTTCATTCCTTGGCATTCTGGTACACATTACCTCCCTCTACTCTCCTCCGCCAGCATACTCTTTCATCCCCACTACCACAACTCTTGTCTGAGGAAAGAACCATTTAAGTTACTTGTGCCTTCAAAACTTTTCCGTTTTGGTGACACTGTGACGCTGACTACAGAGAATTATTATTGTTGTTGTTGTTGTTGTTGTTGTTGTTGTTATCTTTATTTTTCTTTCATTTTATCTTTTTATCTTTCCTCATTCATTCATTAATACATTTTTGCCCTTGGTTGACCTCCTTGTTACATACAAAAAGGAAATCTGAACAGTCCTTTTCTTCATTAATTCATTCTTTCCTCTTAACTGATATACACCTTTTTTCTATTGCCTCGGAGGGACGGATAGAATAGAATTTATGATGTTTTCTCTATCTTGATACAGAAAAAAAAGACTATGTGACCTCTAAAAATATTGTTATAGGAGAACAAAACGTATAATTAAAAACACGAGGCAAAGATGACGAAAAGTAGGCATCATAAACACGTTGAGGACAGCATGCATTCCATTTTTTTTCTTTCTGTCGAACTTAATAGAAAAAAGATTGTGTAATTTATAAAACCAATTGTTATAGAAGAACAAAACATATAATAAAAAACAAGGGTAAAAAGAGTATATTGGCTCCTCAAGGCCTATGCAATCACAGCTTCCCGGCCTTGGAGAGCACAACAATCCCTCTGTTATGCGCACTGCGGAAGGTTATTCACTAATCTATATACGTAATTCGCCTGAGCTTGGTGGTGGTAGTGGTGTAGATTTGTTGATGCCTAGTACACTGTCAGACTTTGTTGTTGTTGTTGTCTGGCGCTGGGACGATGCTCTTTGTTAGGAAGTTCGCATGAGAGTGACGAGATTTATCTGTAGTGAAGGTGTAGCGCGGTTGCCTGTCAGTAAAGGCAACACAACACTACGAATCGGCATCGGTGAGACAATAAAGGAATTAAAAGTACCACGTGAATGATAAACCATTGTCTAGGAGAGTCAGCAGGTGACCGCCAGTGCTTATCGAGTCACTGAAACAATGTCAAACTTTCCACCACACCTCGGGACAATGCCATCTTATGGAGACAGATTAATATATGACCAGCCAAGCTCCGCCGCCGTGAGGGTGGGACTTGTGTCTCATGAGTAAGATATACTATACTACTACTGATGCTATTAGTGAAAATAATGATAATAATAGTAATAATAAGAATACGAATAATAATAATAGTAATAATAGTAACAACAAAAATAAAAACAACAACAACAACAACAACAATAACAATAATAATAATAATAATAATAATAATAATAATAATAATAATAATGTGATAAGTACTGTTATTATTATCAACATCATCATCACATTCATCATCATAACCTTCATCATTAACACTAAACACTATTACTCAAGAACACGATATAAACACACAGCATAAGAGCCAAAACAAAACACAAGGCCAGCCGTATGACTCAACCAAGTGACCTCTGCATTTTCTAAACACTGCTGAGCGATGAAGAAGAAGAGAAGAAGAACACGAACAAGGAACACAGATAAAGAGGTAAACGAATCCAGCAGGACTACTTACATACCACAGAAGAAAGACAAAGAATGAGATACGCCAAGGAGAAAAGATCGTGAAGAGAATGCAGAGTGGAAGGTGCACAGTTCAGGGTGTTAAAGGTGAGGCAAGGAACGTGTGAGGAATAAGAGTGAGGGTGTAGGTTATTAAGGTGAGGATAGGTTAAGGACGAGCATG
This sequence comes from Portunus trituberculatus, assembly GCF_017591435.1. Lineage (NCBI taxonomy): Eukaryota > Metazoa > Arthropoda > Malacostraca > Decapoda > Portunidae > Portunus > Portunus trituberculatus. The sequence goes on from NC_059295.1 coordinate 37,678,436, forward strand.
TGCGGAAGGAGGAAAGCTGGGGAATATCAGGTGGTGAGGCGATGCGTAACTTGCGTTATACTGACTGAGAATAAGGAGGAGGAGGAGGAGGAGGAGGAGGAGGAGGAGGAGGAGGAGGAGGAGAGAGAGAGAGAGAGAGAGAGAGAGAGAGAGAGAGAGAGAGAGAGAGAGAGAGAGAGAGAACAACAACAACAACAACAACAACAACAACAACAATGAGAAGAAATCAAGGAAGTAGAAAAAGAAGAAGAGAAAGAAGGAAATAAAAAACAAAGAAAAGGAAAAAAAAAAGCAACAACAACAACAACAACAACAACAACAACACCACCTCCCCACACCTCCCCACACCGACTCATGTGGTGTGTGCCTTTAGTTTATTGATGCTCTAAAAAACGGTTAAATAAAAAAAATAATCACTGTTTAAATGAGTACGTAGATATTTTTAGAATATTGCTTATTTTGTTTATTACTATTATTATTATTATTATCATTATTATCATTATTATTATCATTATTGTTATTTCTATTACTGTTATTATTACTATTATCATTACTGTTATTACTACTACTACTACTACTGCTACTATGACTACTGTTACTATTATTATTATCATTATTGCTGGTGTTCATGCTGTCGTTCTTGTATAGGAGGAGGAGGAGGAGGAGGAGGAAGAGAAGCAGGAACAGAGGAGACAAGAAATATGAGTAAGAGAAAGAGGTAGAAGAGGAGGAGGAGGAGGAAGATTCATTCGACAACAGCAAATCTACAGGCCGAAGATTGCAGCCTTTAGTATTATTTATGATTTTAATACTTTATCTCAATTTTAAGTGCAGGAGAAGGAAAAACAAATCACCATAGAGTAATAGTAGAGATGTCTCCTTATGTGGTGACATGTAGGTTTGCAAGCGGTCGGTCACAGTGTAAAAGTCTGCGGTAGTAGTGAAACGTGGCGGCAGAGGTCACAAGACTTTCACGCTCTCCCTCTCCATATTGTAGGCTATGTGAGGTTTTCGCCCTCTTGGTTCCGGCTCCTCCACCATCTCCTTCTCATTACTATCATTATTATTATTATTATTATTATTATTATTATTATTATTATTATTATTACTACTACTACTTCTACTACTATAATTACTATTATTATGTTACAAAATTAGTTGTTTAAACAACTTTAATTTCATCTATGTTTCCATATGTCGCTTCATCTTCGTCCTTCTATTTTTGGTGTCACATTATTGGAACATCGATGCAAATTAAAGCGAATTGAATATTAAATTCAAATACTTTGCTATGCTATTGCAATGTTGCAAAAATGCGAAACGAAACTTTTCTTGGCTGCTCCAGTGTTATAACAAATCAACTTTCTCCGATGCACATTGTCTTCTGCGTCTATAAAACATCTTATGTTTTCCTCTCTTTCTCCTGTTAAATAAAAGAAGCCATCCTCAACATTCTCCTTCCAATATATTCTAAAACACCCTCAGCCTCATCTTCATCCTCCAAACCAACCTATATGTGTTTTGCCTCTCATGTATTCGTTCATGATTTTATCCAGCTTAACAATCTTGCAGATATGTGAGATAGAATTGTAGCACACGAGTTATTTATACACGATACACTGGTAGTTCGAGGGCACATGTACGTACTAGTGAATGCCTTTGTTCGCTCGAATCGTGCGAACATGAAAGCGTTCCAACCCCCATTGACTGTAACAACTACAGTTTTCTTTTCTATATACTCATCTATTTACTTATTTGCATTTTTTTTGTATCTGAAGGTAGAAGGGAAAATTAAGGTGGCCAATATGCTTTATTGGATATATGTGTTCTTGGTTTGCCCTTCTTGCGAATGAAAAAAAATACATACATTAAAAAAAACTTGAGAAGAAAGGTGTTTACAGTGAATGGACTGAATGTTGTAGGCCCGATGAGTACTAAGCAGCTGGGACCCACACTGCCAGGCTAACATTACAGCGCGGCGTGAGCTGGTGCCTGCCTGTCTGTGGCGGAGGTTCGAAATGAGTATGTAGTGGTGGACCTTCTGAAGCCAAGAAACACTGCTTAAAGGGACAGATGGAGGACAAGGGTGAGAGGTGAGATGCACAATACGCTGATATTGGTTACACTTCTGTATTTCTGTTTCTGCCAGCACCAGTACCACCACCACAACCACGACCACCATAACAGCACAATTACAATAGAAATTACTGCTACCGCAGATACTGTCATTTTTCTTGAATAATTATAATGATAATAATAATAATAATAATAATAATATGATGATGATGATGATGATGATGATAATGATGATGATGATAATATAATAATAATAATAATAATGATAATAATAATAATAATAATAATAATAATGATAATAATAATAATAATGATATAATAATATTAATAATAATAATAATAATAATAATAACAATAATTTATTGCTCTTACTATACTACTTTTACTTTTACTACTGCTACTACTACTACTTCTGCTACTACTACTACTGATAAGTCCTAAAAACAGTTACTACAGCATCATTATTAATCCCACTACTGCTACTAAGTAGCTAGGAAACCCTTGCCCCGAGTGAGGAAGCCCAACCTACACTCGGACCGTGGACAGGATTCGAACCCGTGCGCTTGGAGACCCCTCGGACCCCAAAGCACGCATGGTTCCACTGTACCAAGGCGGCCTCTCTCTCTCTCTCTCTCTCTCTCTCTCTCTCTGTCTCTCTCTCTCTCCCCTGGTAATGAAGGTTAAAATCTAGTTATAAGGCTATCACGAGGCGTCTCTATATACTATCACCACCACATCATAGTCCCGTCCATCCTTCGTGTGCTTATTCCCTTGTTTCCCAGCGCTTTAGGTTTTCTCGTCCTGTTCCTCTTTCCATCGGCTCTCCCTTAACAGTTCTCCTCACTTTGATTCAGGATTCGTTTCTCCTACTCTCAGTCCACACACGCTGCTTGAGTTCATGTATGTTTGATTCATTGACAGGGAGATTATCTTTGCCAAGTTGATCATGGGATGAATTTTATACTTGACAGTCCGTGTTCAGTATGTTGCTGCTAATGTTACTTTTACTACTGCTGCTTGCACTACTACTACTACTACTACTACTACTACTACTACTACTGCTGCTGCTGCTGCTGGCACTACTACTACTACTACTACTACCACCACTAATGCTGACACTACTACTACTACTACTACTGCTACTACAACTACTACTACTACTAGTTACTACTACTGTCACTACTACCATCACCAACATAATTAGCCTATCATCACGACGCCATCATCGCTATTCAAGCAGTATTGGTTTTCCGAAATGCCCTCACCTCTCCCCGTCTCCCTCCTCACCTCCCTTCCCTTCACCTGCACCCTCCTCCCACGACTTCCTGGGTGGAATACAAGACATATACCCTCATACATATATACGCACACAGATACGTACATACATACATTATACATTTTTCTGATTTCTTTTTTTTTACTTTTGCCAGATTCTTACATCGAAAATACATACAGACATACATGCATACAAGCATACATATATATACATACGTACGTACCTACATACATACATGCATACATTCGTACATACATACATACATAAAGCAAGTCTAGTAGATTATCAATATGCAAGGGCATGTGTTTTTTTTTTGTGTGTGAGAGAGAGAGAGAGAGAGAGAGAGAGAGAGAGAGAGAGAGAGAGAGAGAGAGAGAGTGTGTGTGTGTGTGTGTGTGTGTGTGTGTGTGTGTAGCATTGTGGGTTCTGTCCAGGATGTTGGAGGGTGGAGGTGGATAAAGGAGTGTGGGGTTGCGAGTGCGAGAGGGTGAAGTGAAGGCATGTATCTCAGAAAACCAATACGTGCTAGTAGAAAGTAGTAGTAGTAGTAGTAGTAGTAGTAGTAGTAGTAGTAGTAGTAGTAGTGGTAGTAGTAGTAGTAGTAGTAGTAGTAGTAGTAGTAAAAGTGGTAGTGTTTGTTTGTCTGTCTCTGTTCATGTCTCAAGTATTCCCAGTGAACGATACAGTCATTTCTTTCCTGCACATACACACACACACACACACACACACACACACACACACACACACACACACACACACACACACATACACACAGAATAAAAGTCGCTCTAACTGTCACTTCCATGAACAAAATAAAGGTACTGCAGGAGAGTAATTGCATGTTTCGAGGTGCCTTCAAACTCTTCTCATAAGCAAGGTCAAGTTTACGTAGGACTGATCGATCACACAAATGGATATAATAACGTCAGTGATGCAGACCGCTGACTTCGTTTCTGAATTAATGTTATGGAATTCCTAACTAACTTACTTGCATACAATTCTTTTCATTACAACATTTGAAATTTTATCATAAACGAGCGAGTTAAGAATAGAAGCAAGCGTGCCCGTCAATACTACGAGTAGCTCCTCAATAAGATCACTGCTCTCTTAAACGATAACAACAACAACCAATACAACTGCTGCTGCTGCTACTGCTGTTACTACTACTGCTACTACTACTATTACTACTGTTACTACTACTACTACTACTACTACTACTACTACTACTACTACTACTACTACTCTACTACTACTACTACTTTTACTACTACTACTACTACTTTTACTTCTATTATTACTACTACTACTTCTACTACTACTACTACTACTACTACTACTACTACTACTACTACTACTACTACTGCCACTTCTACTACCCCCACTACCACTACCACCACCACCGCCATAACTGCAGGTATATGAGTGGTGGCGGAGAAGCGGTGGTTAGATTTAGAGATGGTACTGGTCTCTCCGTGACAGACAGGAACCGGTTCTCCTTAGATCATGTTATATTCGCGCCAGCACCCTATTCCTGTCTACCTGTCTGTCCGTCTGCGCATCTTCTATCACTTTTTATGTATTAATTTATTCCTATGTTCTGATTTTTGTAATTTTTCTGTTCTTGTTCACTTGTGGTCTAACTGTAAAGATATGAGGAGCTGTATCATTCTGTTGTTGTGGTGACGAAAGCTAATTAATCTATTAAGTACTCATTCAAATAGTCTTCTTTCTCTTTCTCTTCCTCGTCTTCCTCTTACTGTCATTCCTCCACTTGTTACTACCCCTCATACTTCTACTCTTCTTATTTCCTCTTTCTTGTCCCATTTTCTTTTTTCCCCTCCTTCTCTTAGTGTCACTCCTCATTTTCATACTATTCCCTCCCTCCATCACTTGGTCCTCGTTTATCTCCTCCTTGTCCCTTTCTCCTTCCCTTCCCTGACCTTCACTACTCCAAGGCGTGGCTCTACATGAGTCACTGAGTCAACAATCTTACACAATGATGACGAGACAACCAGTCAACAGCACGACTCGACTGTGTCTTAATTGTGGAAAGCATGTACAGACTTAATGCTTCTGAGGAATTCTTAGAGTTTTCTCCAACATTTTTTTTTTCCCGACATTATTTCGAACTAATCCCCCTTTGAGATTGGCATCTTCAAGGAACTTAATTAACTTTTCAATGTAAGTTTATTTTATTGATTCATTCATTTATTTTATTCATATCTAAAATCCCTCTTACAAGAACAACGAATGATTACAAAAATGGGTGTTACTACTGACTTTAAACTGCGTAGTGTTGATCTGATGAATTCAGCTTAAAGTATCTTAGAGCACGATCCCATCAGGTACTCCTTAAAGTCAGACGCAGTTGTCCTTAGTGCTGTCCTTGGAATACATTTTACAGATTTTAGAAAATATAACACTAAGAAAACAATGGAGGCTGCAAGAAGACACCAGGCTTACACCAGGCCTACCTGTATAAAACATGCTTACGAATTTTATAATCTCCTTCTATAAAGCTAGTCTTTTTAGAGCACCTTATTGACTTTCTACTGTTCTAAGATTAGGGACGGTAATTGTTCGTTAAGTGTTAAAAGTTCAATTGGTATCCTGCTTAGAGTTTGAAAGTTAGCAGTGTTGTTAATCACTTTCAATACTATATAGTTGTAGTCTTCATTTAAAATTTCAGAAGCTTGTTGTGGCCTTCACTTTGTTTTGATTCCTGTCAAAAGTTTGTAATATTATTAACTTAACATTTAAAATTTTATTGTAACCTTAAGTTGACATTTCAGAACCTCAAAGTAGCATTTATGCCACACTTCAAAACTTAAGAGTGGGCTTTTCTCGACATTTTAGAAGCCTACACCAACCTGCAATTGACATTTCAAAACCTCACAGTGGCCACATTTGACATTTCAGAAAACTTACAATGAAGGTTATTCGAAACCTCAAAAAGCTTACAATGACTTACATCCTACATTTCAGGAAGTTAACAGAACATTTTAAAAAAATGTTAAAGGCGAACGGCAAGAAGGATCAGTACCAGAGACGACAACGTAAGTGGCGAGGAATCTTACAAATGAGGATCTACATGTCACCTTGATCAAATGGGTGTCGTAATCATGTATCAAGCTCACCATCACAATCACACCTCCTGCTTGCCTTCCCTCACCAAGCACAATCGAGATCGCCATAGCAACAAGACGTCTTTTGCTGGCGTGCTGAGAGGCTAAAGGCTATGTATGTTCAAGTGAAGATAATGCGAAATAGATAAAAAATAAATAAGTAATATTGATGTACATTATTATTAGTAATCCTAAATTACTGGCACTGTTGTCTCAAGGTGGTTTGAGTTCTTCACATATTGTCAAGTTTTCGGAGTTAATATACGAGTAATCAAACATCATAAAACAAAAGGAATTAGTTTACATAAGAATAAAACTAACGTATAAGAAAATAAGTATGTAAAAATGCACACAAATGTAAGATGATTAAACTGTCTTCACTGAAAAGATTTTTGACGACCTATATACCAGCAAAGTCTCACCAATCATCACCAACACTGCACCAGGACTGACTGACTGACTGACTGACCGACTGACTGACTAACTTCCCAAAACTTTACTAAATAAAGTAAAAAAGAAAAAAATCATCATATTTGGTGTCATACATAACTGAATTAAATAAACAAATAAATAAACAAATAGTACATCGACAATAATGAGGAACAAAAAATGTACAGGTTTAATCCTTTCATTTCAACGTAAATTTTCTCTAACTTGCCCACATCTCTTTAGAGATAGTTTATATACACTACAGTCTCTGAAGTCATTATATAGATTGATAAATCTAAATTTATTCAATGATTGTCTTTTTTTTCTTATGCCTAAGTGAAAATTCCTTTTTATTTATCTATTTATTCTTTTCCAGTTCTCTAAATACTAATAAAGCATCACCAAAGCAGTGAAATGGTTAAACGAGAAAGTCCTAGACACAATGTAGGAGTAATTAACGCTACACAAATTGTGATAAAAGCGAAGACAGCCATGAAACCTTCACAAAGTAACCCCAAGACCACCACGCTAATTTGTGTCACGCCTAGAACTGACATCAATGAAGTCTGTTTAGAATCGTCATTATAAAAATTCTACTACAGCGCCACAGGAAAGAAAGTACTGTGCTGTCTTTATACTGGTTTTCCATAGTTTGTGTAATACGTGGATACATTACAGGGATTTTGTGTAATCAGATATTTCATTGTAATATTTCAATAAAATTTCCGATATATATATATATATATATATATATATATATATATATATATATATATATATATATATATATATATATATATATATATATATATATATATATATATATATTCATTTATTTATTCATTTATGCTATTGTAGCCAGGGAGTAAATTTTCTGTCTTACAGACGATGTTAAAGGTATGAGTAACTTCAGCATTATTAAGTTTTGCTGTGTCTTTTCTATTTGTCTAATCATTTGTTTCTGTTGAACATTATGAGGTCTGATGAGCTGTCCAAAGGTAGAGTTTGTAGCGATGTTTCGTTCCTCTTCAGGGAACATCTTCAAGTAGAATGTGGGAACAAGTTTACAATTTACAAGTTTATTGAGAAAGAGGGAGGAGATACAAAACAAGGGATGGTACAGTACAAGTCACAAAAAACAACAATATTGAAATACAGAAATACAGAAAATGGACAAAGTTGGTGGGCGGTCCAGCCTGCTGTTTTTCTTATAAGTTCAAAAATAGAATGATGAAAAAAATTGAAGTAAATAGAATGAATATATAATTAAATAAATATATAAATACATAGATAAATACATAGATAAATACATAAATAAACATTGATCATGAAAAGGACAAACATACAAAAATATTGATAAAACTAATTATAACAAGAATAACAATGATAATAAAAAAAAAGTTCATAAATATATAAACAAAAGAAAAAAAATGTAGCTCAATAGTTCACAACGTATGAGAAAAAAGAACAAAACCCCGTCACTATCACTTCATTGCACTTCTTCCGTTCTTCCGTCTTGATTGGCTCACTGCGCGGTCTGGTTGAGTGGGGGCAGCGATGTGATTGGCTGATTCTGTGTTGTGGGTGGCGGGCTCGCTACGGTGACAAGTCGCGTTGGTTTTCTTTCTTTTTTTTTTTTTTTTTTGTATGTGTAGGCAATATCTGTAGATCTTGTGTTTGTAGGTTCATAACTGGTTTGTCTTGTGCTGTGTATAATGATTCCAGGAATAGTAGGCAGCGCGGGTCTCACGGTCAATGACGGTAGTATTTTCTTCCACGTGTTTCCTTGTAGCGATGGTTCTATGTGCCGCGGTGTAATGGTTTTTTACAGTTTCATTTTGTAGGTAGCAAGCGAGTCTCCTTGACAAGGTTATCTGTGTCATTCCAATATAAGTTTGAGGTCCACAGTCCTCAATTTCGCAGGTGTGTTTATAGATGACATGGTCTTCTTGTGGGCATGGTTTCTTCGTAGTTGTTTTGTTCTTTATCAGCAGCTGTGATGTTTTCTTGGTGTTGTAGTATATAATGAGTGAAATGGTTTGTTCTTCGTTTGTAGGCTTGACGTGGTGTTGTATAATGTCTCTGATGATGCATTCCTCTGTCTTGTATTCTGTGAACATAATGTTTTTGTATAGAGTAATATCTCGTCCTTCTTTTCTGGTTCTTCTTTCTTGTACCATTTATTCATAGCGTTCTTGATGGCGTTGTTGACTTCTTCTGGGGGCATTCACTTTTACCGTTGAGGCAGAATCCTTGATTGCTGGGTTTAGTATAGACTGTAGCAGTAAATCCTGCGTTGGTAGCAGTGGTGAGGACGTCGAGAAAAGGTAGGTTGTTGTTAGCTGCAGCTTCGTGGGTAAACGTGAGTACGGCGTTGTTTAAATTGTTGGAGTTCACGATGGACTTTCATGCAGACAAAAATGTCGGTCCATCTATCTGGCAATACACATTGCCGCGGCGGCAGATAAAGATGGCTTCTTTTATGCAGAGTTCCAGAAGTGTTCTAAGGTGCTTTTTAGGGATGTCAAGGTCTTGTTTCTATATATGTGGTCCAGGATATATTTTATGGTCTTGTCAACATGAGTGAAGAGGCTTTCTACATCCAGTGGGGCGATGATGTGGTCGTCGGTAGGAGGAGCTGTTTTAAGACCTCCAAAAATCACTGGATGAAGTAAGTGTGTAGTGGAGGGGACGTAG
>NC_059295.1:37698038-37700538 GCF_017591435.1 Portunus trituberculatus
ACTCCTTAATGGCTGCATGTGCCCCTTAGAGAACGAGGGCGCCTGATGATGACATAGCTCCACCTACTGGTGTAACAGGTGAGGGAGGACGCGCGCACACGTCCCAGTGCGTAGACACCTGAGAGCTTTAGTGTCTAAAATTCTTTTATATGTTCTATATGATCACCACCACTTTTTGTTTCTATTCGCACTGTTGACATTCTATGGTATAAAGAGAAAAACCTAATCTTTTCCTTTCATTGGTCACGTAACTGGCCAAACACCTGAACCTCCTCTTGAAAGTATCCAACCCAGGGAAGGATCAACGCTTCTGTTACTTGTTTGCGCTATTTTCGAGGCTTTAGCGATATCCCAATTACGAGGTTATGAATATATATATATATATATATATATATATATATATATATATATATATATATATATATATATATATATATATATATATATATATATATAGATAGATAGATAGATAGATAGATAGATAGATAGATAGATAGATAGAGATAGATAGATAGATAGATAGATAGATATCCGTAGTGATGCTTCTGCATTTTCCTTTCTATTCTTTCTGTTGGAAAGGTATCAGGAAAAAAGTGAAGATGGAGGAAGTGGATTGAGATACCAAGTGCATCCCTAACCTTGTCAAGCAGCCGTCAGAAAATATATAATTTCATCAATCAGTCCCATCCCAATCTGCAGGAAGGAAAGGCGCGGCGCGTTTCCTCTACAGGCACGAGGCAAAGCCGCGTCCTTCTGACCTGCGTACGTAAGCAACATAGCCATCCCCTTCGCCGCCCTCTACTCCTCATCTACCTCCCGCAGCCTTGGATACGGGTACTATTCATCAACTACCCTCCCATTAGCTCTGACCACTGCTACTATGCTACTACTACTACTCATCTGACTGCATGAGAGGAAGCGTTTTCTTATTTTTACATGAAGTTACGTGAGGGGAAAAATGCAAAAAGTGAACAAGAGCTTAGCACCAATCAGTTACTGAAAAAAGTGTAATGCTTTTTCTTTATGTAACAGATAATTAACAACAACCAATAACAATAATAATAATAATAATAGTAATAACAATAATAATAATAATAATAATAATAATAATAATAATAATAATAATAATAATTATTATTATTATTATTATTATTATTATTATTATTATTATTACTATTATTACTACTACTTTTATCATTATTATAATTTAACAATAAGAGTAATAATAATAATAATAATAATAATAATAATAATAATAATAATAATAATAATAATAATAATAATAATAATAATAATAATAATAATAATAATAATAATAATAGTAACAGCAATAGTAATAATAACAACAACAACAACAACAACAACAATAATAATAATAATAATAATAATAATAATAATAATAATAATAATAATAATAATAATAGCGATAATAATAATAATATTGAACTACCAGCAATACTGAATGTGCCAAAAGTCTTTTATCTAGCTTTTCTTTCTATTTGTTTCAGTCATCCTTCTCTTATAAGTGAAACAAATTATAGACAACAAAATATAAGTAGGGATAGATAGATAGACAGACAGACAGACAGACAGATATAAAAAATAGACACAAATAAATAAATAGATAGATAAACAAATCACCACAAATAGATAAGTAAATAGACAGCTAAGGCAGCACCGGGAGTCCTCATCAAATGGAGGTGGACTGTAAGTGAAGGTTTTGACACTCAGATTACGTTAAAGGTAACGGTGGTGGTGGTAGTGTGGGGTGTTGAGAGAGAGAGAGAGAGAGAGAGAGAGAGAGAGAGAAAGTGCACTGCGGCCCACCTTGTCACTCAATCAACTCTTCCCGCCCACTGCTCCCCGCCTCTTCCCTCCCGCCGTCCTTTAATGCCTCACGCGTCCCGTCCCGTCCCGTCCCGTCCCGTTCCCTGCCGTCCTACCCATCCCTTCCTCCTCGTCTCGCAGCCCATACACCGTCCCGCAGCGATAAGAAGCAAGGGAGAAGGTACAAGGAGGTGGAGGTAGTCTGATCAATTTTGAAATAGTTTATATGATGTTTGGTTCCTTCTTCTTCTTCTTCTTCTTCTTTCAAACATAAAAGCCAATTTCCACCTTTTCGGGGGGAGGTGGGAGGATGAGCCGAGAATGATGGGCGAACACACACACACACACACACACACACACACACACACACACACACACACACACACACACACACACACACACACACACACACACACACACACACACACACACACACACACATAGAAGTTAGCAATGAATCAGATAGGTTATAGTTTAGTTATAGTGAAGATTACTGTAGGTTAAAATGTTAAATCCTCGTCTAGTTTTACATTTTTCTAGATTTTTTTGCAAGACGAACATCCTAATTAGGAAAAACAATAACGTAATGAACAGATATACACGATAGAAAGAAGCCATTTGTGCGCTCACCAGATATAGTCATTTAATAAGTATGGAAGAGTGTTAATACTAA
>NC_059295.1:37703038-37710538 GCF_017591435.1 Portunus trituberculatus
TCTCTGACGCCACGGATAAGAACATAAGATAGGAAGACGAGACCGAGAGTGAACTACGCATACAGCACATTGTTGCCATGGTATGCATTGTTGAATATCTTGTTCTCCACACGACTGTTTTCAAAAGTCATACAGATCATTCCTCGAACTCTCAGGACAAGAATGCCAAGAAAAGGAAGCGCTAGGATAAGGTGAAAAGACTACACAATACCTATGGAAAAGACTCATTAACCTCTTCAGTACTGGGATGCATTTCTACCTTGAGTTTTGGGTGTGATTCGACCATTTTATTGCGCCTTAGGAAGCGTCTATGAAGGTCAGATGATTAATGGCCAGAGCCTTCACTATTTTAATCCCCCACATGAGTTTTTGAAGCTGTACAAAATTAAAGAATAGAATCCAGAATGAATATGACAACACGTCTGTTACTGAAGGGGTTCAAAACAGAGACCCAAAATAGAGATTAAGTTGCAAACTAGTATTTTTGGAGTAGTGATAAAAAGACTATTTCATTGCCTCCCAGCCTTCCTCTACTTACAACTACTAAACAAAGATATATAGATAAATAAACAAAATAATATAAAAACAGCCTGTAACATCACTGTTCCCCTCACACACACACACACACACACACACACACACACACACACACACACACACCAAACCTTATCTAACTTAAATAATCCTAATCACCTTAGAAAAGAGAAAAAAAACGAAAAGCTGTTTCTTAAGGAATTTAAAAAATCACCTTACCAAATAATCCATCACTGGAACGTATCAACAATGCAATTAAGCCTCAAATAGCTTTATAAAGTTAAGGGCATCGCAACAATATGATATGATACCAACTTTTCAGTCCTGTACAAGTAATTAAGTAACAACTGTCCCTCGCAACACTGTCGCCTCTCCTTCGTTTCAGCTGCAGCAAGATAGTGCCAACAGCCCACTACGTCCCAACACGTCTCTATTCCACGTAGTGTTGTGGTCAGCACGCTCCACTCACAATCGAGGGGGCCGGGTTCGAGTCCCGGAAGCGGCGAGGCAAATGGGCAAGCCTCTTAATACTATGTGGCCCCTGTTCACCTAGCAGTAAATAGGTACGAGATGTAACTCGAGGGGTTGTGGCCTCGCTTTCCCGGTGTGTGTTGAGTGATGTGGTGTCAGTCCTACCCGAAGATCGGTCTATGAGCTCTGAGCTCGCTCCGTAATGGGCAAGACTGGCTGGGTGACCAGCAGACGACCGAGGTGAGTTACAAAAATGTAGTGGCAAAGGGGCGACAGGGAGAAGTGTTAAACGATGGTTTGTTTATCTCTCACTGCTGTTAACAACCATCAGTGACACGCTCAACAAATATAAACAAACGAAAAAAGACTACGAGTACACACACACACACACACACACACCGTGTAGTGTAGTGGTTAACACCAAGATGTATTAGACTTAGTCTAATACATCTTGGTTAGCACGCTCGACTCACAATCGAGAGGGCCGGGTTCGAATCCCGGCGCGGCGAGGCAAATGGGCAAGCCTCTTAATGTGTGACCCCTGTTCACCTAGCAGACTCCAAACCCAGCGAAGATCGGTCTATGAGCTCTGAGGTCGCTCCGTAATTGGGAAGACTGGCTGGGTGACCAGCAGACGACCGAGGTGAATTACACCACACACACACACACACACACACACACAAGGACAATACGACGGTCTGGTTGTAGTGGAGTGAAAACAACGTGGTCAAGTCTGGCTTACCTTAATGTGAAGTGAAGCACGAGAGCCTAACTGGCAGGCTGCCTGGCTGACTGGGGACTAGGCTTGCTCACCACCACGCACGGCCACGGCCACAGCCACACTGGTGACTGATCGTACCGTCTCGCTGCCCGAGTCGCTGGCTGCTGACGTGCTGAGTGGTGGAGACAGGTCGGCGGCAGGTTGGCAGCGAGGAGGTTACTACTGAGGGCGGGATTTCGTGGCTTACATCCTGGGGGGGCGAGATGAGTAATCCTAACTTCCTGTGGGGTGGTCGAGGGGCGGAGCGGTGCGGGGAACATCAAGTGCAGGTGAGAACGGAGCGCCAGTGTGGTAGCAATGGCACCAAAGTATGAAGTAATAGTGCAACTTTTCTTATGATTAAACCAAGGATTATACACACACTCACACATACACACACACATATGATATATATATATATATATATATATATATATATATATATATATATATATATATATATATATATATATATATATATATATATATATATATATATATATATATATATATATATATATATATATATATATATATATATAGCACTAGTTCAGGGGGTGCTGTGAACTTTCCATTAAAGCTAGTTGTGATCTCATTGAACATTTCCCTTTGTGTCTCACAACTCAAGGGGGCAGTCACAGCGTGCCCTTTAAAGACAACTCGCCTTCTTCACTCAAAACTACATGCACTTACCACACTTACACCCTTCACTTAAAATTCAAAATTGAAATATGGCGACTCCAAACCCAGCCTCGGAGTCCTCTTCTGGGGAGGGGAACAGAAGTGTCATCAGATCAGACTTCTCTCTTGATGACGATCCCAAATGTCTTGACACCTCCCTCAACTTTTTCTTGTTTAACTTCTGCAACATTCGCGGTCTTAGATCTAATTTTCAATCTGTGGAACATCACTTCTCCTCTACTAAACCTCATCTTCTTTTCCTCACCGAAACACAGTTGTCTGAGGCAACTGACAGTAGCCCCTTCTCTGTCCCCTCCTACTTTCTCTATTCTCATTTTCATTCCAAAGCTGAATGTTGCGTCTATGTGCGCAACGACTTAAATTGTTCTCTTGCCCACACTCTCGAGTCTTCCGAGTTTTCCACCATCTGGCTTCGACTCAAAAGTCACTCTCTAACTAAATTCATCTGTGCTGTCTATCTCTCCCTAACTCTTCTGACTATAGTAATTTCTTTGACTGTCTAACTTCGAAAGTGGAGCATATTTTGTCCCTCTTCACTTACGCGGAGGTCTCCATTCTTGGAGATTTCAATGTTCACCACCAGCTTTGGCTTTCCTCTCCTTTCACTGACCATCCTGGTGAACTAGCCTTCTACTTTGCTATCCTCCATGACCTAGAGCAACTGGTGCAACACCCTAACCGTATTCCTGACCAGCTTGGAGACACGCCCAACATTCTTGATCTGTTCCTTACCTCTAATCCTTCTGCTTATGCTGTTACACTATCATCTCTCAAGCTCTTTCAACTTTGTCTATCGACTTCTACGTTTCCTTCTTACTGGAAGTTTGCCTATATTCAGTCTGTTCCTAAAAATAGTGACCGTTCTAATCCCTCAAACTACCGGCCTATAGCTTTAATCTCTTGCTTGTCTTAAGATTTTTTTTTCTATCCTGAATAGAAAGATTCTTAAACATCTGTCACTTTACAATCGTCTATCTGATCGCCAGCATGGCATCCGTCAACGTAGCTCTACTGGTGATCTTCTGGCGTTTCTTATGAGTCTTGGTCATCCTCTTTTAGAGATCTCGGTGAAATTTTTGCTGTGGCGTTAGACATATCAAAAGTTTTTGATAGAGTCTGACATAAAGCTTTGATTTCAAAACTACCCTCCTACGACTTCTATCCTTCTCTCTGCAACTTTATCTCAAGTTTGCTTTTTTTAATCGTTCTATTGCTGCTGTGGTAGACGGCCACTGTTCTTCTCCTAAATCTATTAATAGTGGTGTTCCTCAAGGTTCTGTCTTGTCACCCACTCTCTTTCTATTGTTCATTAATGATCTTCTTAACCAAACTTCTTGCCCTATCCACTCCTACGCTGATGTTACCGCCCTGCATCTTTTCACGTCCTTTCAGAGACGATCAACCCTACAGGAAGTCAACAGATCACGCAGGGACGTCACAGAACGCCTGACTTCTGATCTTTCTAAGATTTTCCATTGGGTATAGAAAATCTAGTAATTTTCAATGCCTCAAACACTCAATTCCTCATTCTATCAACTCGACATAACCTTCCAGACAACTATCCCCTCTTCTTCAATGATACTCAACTGTCTCCCTCTTCTACACTGTATATCCTCTGTCTGTCCTTTATTCATAATCTTAACTGGAAACTTCACATTTCATCTCTTGCTAAACAGCTTCTATGAAGATCTCTGAGTGCAAGATAATAATGAGCACTAAGATCTCAGGCAAAGGCAGCATTAGATTCGATTATACTGGGTGAAGACCTCAAGTATTTCGAGCGTTTTTGATGTAGAAAGGACACCAGCAAAACTAAAATAAATTACGATGAAGAAAAAGCGATCCACAAAGGGCTCTTACATAAATGAAAGTATCAGCCAAAGCGAAAAGATAAGCAAGCATCTTGAAACCTCTTTCTTCTAAGAGTTTAAGTCATAGAAAGGTAGAATTATAGAAACAGGCATGGAATTCCAGAGTTTACCAGAGAAAGGGACGAATGAATGGGAGTACTGCTTAACTCTTGCAGTAGAGAGGTGGACAGAATAGAGTGAGAGATAAAAAAAAAAACCTTTTGCAGCGAGTCGTGGAAGAGGGGAGACATGCAGTTAGCAAGAACAAAAGAGTAGTTGGCATGAAAGTAGCAGTAGAAAATAGCAAAAGATTCAACATTACGGCGATAAAAAAAAAGAGGTTGAAGAGAGTTAGTTAGAGAGGAATTGATAAAATGAAAAGCTTTTGATTCCACTCTGTCTAAATGAGACTGTATCAGTGGAAATCCTTATATGTGAAGCATACTCTTTACATGAAAGGATAATATCCTTGTACATAGTTAGCAGGTGGGGATGAAAACAAAAAAAATTGCAGAGATCGACGACTCAGAACACCTAACTTCCTAGAAGCTATTTTAGATGGAGATGAGATGTGAGGTTTTCAGTTTAGATAAGTAAGGGACAGACCGACCGAGGATGTTTAACTTAGAAGAAGGGGGACACTTAAGTGCCATTAAAGGAAAGGGGATAGTTGTGTAGTAGATTATGTCGAATTGACAGATTGAGGAATTGAATCTTTGAGGCATTGAACAACACTAAGGTTGCTCTGCCCCAATCAGAAATTTTTGAGATCAGAAGACGGGTGTTCTGCGGCTTCCTTGTGTCATCTGTTTAGTTCCTGGAAGGCTGGTCTTCTATAAAAAGACGTGGAAAAGTGCAAAGTGGCATCATCAACGTGGTAATGGATCGGTCAAGAAATTTTGTTTAGAAGATAATGCATTGATGAATGATAGGAAAAGAGTGGATGACAGGACAGAACCCTGAGGAACACCACTGTTAATAGATTTAAGAAAAGTACAATGACCGTTTACCACAATATGAATAGAAAGGAAACTTGAAATGAAGTTGCAGAGAGGATAAAAGCTGTAGGAGGGTAGTTTGGAAATCAAAGCTTTAGCCCTGACTCTATCAAAAGCTTTTGATATGTCTAAAACAACAGCACAAGTTGCAACAAAAAGTCTAAAAGAGGATCACCAAGACTTATTTAAGGAAGACCAGAAGATAACCAGGAGAGTGGCCTTGACGGAAGACATACTGGCGATGTTAAAAGATTGTGATATTTAAGAATATTCCTGTTAAGGATAGATTTCAAAAAATTAGATATGCAGGAAATTAAAGAAATAGGATGATAGTTTGAAGGATTACAATATTCACCCTTTTCAGGAACAAGTTGAATGTAGGGAAACTTTTAGCAAGAAGGCAAGGTGGATGTTGATAGACAGAATTGAAAGAGTTTGACTAGACAAGATGCAAGCACGGAGGCACAATTTCTGAAAATAATAGGAGGAATTCCATCAGGTCCGTAAGCCTTCCAAGGGTTTAGACCAGCGTGGGGATAAAAAAAAAAATCATTGCTAAGGATTTTCATAGATATCATGAAGTAGTCGCAGAGGGTGGAGGAGAGGGAAGAACAAGCCCTGAATCATCCAAGGAATAGAGTTTTATGCTAGGGTTTGAGCGAAGAGTTCAACTTTAGAAATAGTTGAGGTGGCAGTGGTGCCATCAGGATGAAATAAGGGAGGAAAAGGTGAAGTAAAGTCATTAGAGATGTTTTTGGTTATAGTCTCGAGAAGTCTCGAGAAGAGTTAGATCTCGAAAGATATTGAAACTTTCTGTTAGTGAAGGAGGGTTTTTTACTATTTGGAGAACCGATTTAACATGATTTTGGGCATGGAAATTGAAAATAGTAGTAGTAGTAGTAGTAGTAGTAGTAGTAGTAGTAGTAGTAGTAGTAGTATTGGTGGTAGAAGCACTACAGAAAGGTAGATGTTCATAATATAAGAGCTTGAAGAAACTGTGTAATACAAGTCACGGCTACCCTTTCACTGGCCAAGTCTCGGGGTAACTGGTAGCCATAAACAAAGAATAAGAAATAATCACACCCAAATACAGTTAACTTACACTTTACTATTAATAATAGAGAAATAACAAAACAAAGATCTCACACTACTATTTCTGACTCGTCACCACACAAGGAACCGCTGAGATACACCACCACGTCTCTCTCCCCACGCTCAATCACAAAGCAACACACCAATAAACCGTAATAACGCAACACTTCACCCACACAATCTTCTCCCTTACATATCCATTACCCTGACACAAATCTCACTATAAACTCAACACAAAGAACATACTCACATCAACGAAACCACGAGGCTTCAGAGACAACGCCCACCGCCGCCCAATCCCAGCCGCGCACGCCCCAGCGAAAGAGCGAAGGTCGCACCAACCTCCCTTGACCCATGCACGCCTACCTAAACACCTTACACGCTCGTAAATAAATGGTAAACTTAACCTACTTGCATTAATCTTACGCACTACACTACCTTATACCTGTACACATAAATTTTGCAGGACCTGTACAGATTCATATCCGGGTTATGTGGACTTGTATACATTTGTTGGTCTTGTACATATAGGTTTGCGAGACCTGTACACAGATTTGCGGGATCTGTAATACAGACATACAAATTATATATATATATATATATATATATATATATATATATATATATATATATATATATATATATATATATATATATATATATATATAAACTTTTTCGGTGTCAGAAGTACAATTTTTAAAGGGTATTGATGAAGGAAAACGATGGAGTTATCTCACTTGATATTCCAGTTCTAACGTAGCCAAATTATTAGTCTATTTGTTAGCTGAAGAATACTCAAGAAGAGAAGAAAAACAAGTGATATGATTAAAATCTCTTACGTGCATATGGTAGTTGAAGTAAAAGTTTATATTACATTGTTTCCAAATTTAAGATAATGAAGTAAAATTCAAAGAATCGAACACACACACACACACACACACACACACACACACACACACCGCGTAGTGTAGTGGTTAGCACGCTCGACTCACAAACGAGAGGGCCGGGTTCGAGTCCCGGGAAGCGGCGAAGCAAATGGGCAAGCCTCTTAATGTGTAGCCCCTGTTAACCTGGCAGTAAATAGGTACGGGAT
>NC_059295.1:37713038-37763038 GCF_017591435.1 Portunus trituberculatus
AAAGAAAAAGTAAAAGCTGCCCAATAATATCCTTCTGCTGATAGATTTACAAAGATGTCTTTGCATTCAAACACCAGAGGAACAATCACTTTCTCAGGTAGTTATGCCATCATAATAACTGGCTTTGGAAAAGAAGCATCTAGCTGGCTTTATTTCTCCTAATAGATGGCATTGTTACCATATATATATATATATATATATATATATATATATATATATATATATATATATATATATATATATATATATATATATATAGCAGGAGTAATTTAAGAAAGGTATGAAATATTAAAATGTGTGGCTATCATTGGTGTTGTAGCTGTTATGATAGGTGTTCATCATATCAGTATCTTATCATTCACTACAAGAAGTGCATCATTATATAGTTGCTACATGCTTCATTTACAAATTATAAAATGTGTGGCTCAAACTTTTCATTTCTGATAGGAAGAGTTATCATTAAGGAACCTTAATAGACTTGAATATCCATAGTACCTTACTTTAGCATGAAAAATATTGATATTTACATTCTTTGCAGCAAGTGACTGCTTTTATTACCTGCAATCTTCTGCAGCATTTGCTGACTAATGGATTGCCCTTGTTGACATTAAATGTTCTTTGAATGTATCAAATAATGAGTTTGTTTGTTTCAGATAATACATCAATGACATCAGTCAAGGTGTGCCCCTCCACCCCCTCTCCTTCCTCTGGTGGTTACCCTGACGGGGCCCCCTCAAGCCCCGACTCCCCGTCCCCCACAGAGGTGACTATGAAGGTGGAGGAGGCGGCAGCTGAGGCGCTTCCTGCAGGAGTGCCTGGCCATGGATGAACTTGACCAGGAGGACACCCTGCCCTCAACTCTCAAGAAGGATTCAGAGGAGAGTGAGGACAAGGACAGTAATGATGAAAATCTGGGACGTGAAGCTAACCGAGGCCAGCGTGCCAAGAGACCTCGCAAGAAATACCAGAAGATTCAACGCTTGACTCGAATCTATACCTGTGTGGACTGTCCTGAGACTTTCTCCCGCCTCAGTCAGCTGCGTGCCCACTCCAGGGTGCACGCCCAGGACCAAGATGAGGTAAGCAGAATGCATGGGTGTGAGAGGAGGGGGGGTCTATGGACTGAGAAGTGTTGAAGGTTCTGTGAGCTTAATAGCTTAGGAGGAAGGTAATATATGCATATGACTAGAGAAGGAAGTGGCAGGGTGTTTGGATCATGCCAGGCAAACTGGAGGGAGTGGAAATAGGTCTTTTTATAAAAAATGTAAAGGTCTGAAAATAGTTGATATAGGTTCACAGAAGGATCTAATACCCATTGGTTATGTGTTGCAGAGGTATGAGTGTGACCTGTGTGAGGAAGTGTTTGATCGCCTGAAGCGTCTCATGTCCCACCGTAAGAAGCACCACCGGGCCAGCCTCTCCTGCAAGATGTGCTCCAGCAAGTTCACACACTACGCTTCCTATAGGGTTCACATGCGGGTGCACAAAGGAGAGAAACCGTATGTGTGCCAGGAGTGTGGGGCAGCCTTTGTGCAGAGTGGCCACCTCAATATCCACAAGCGCACCCACACAGGGGAGAAACCTTATACATGTGACATCTGCAATAGTCACTTCAAGCAGATCTCACACCTCAAGACTCATGTGCGAACCCACACACGGGTGAAGCCCTACCAGTGTGACCAGTGTGAGGCATCTTTCACCCAAAACAGCAGCCTGAAGAGGCACCGACGCTCCCACACAGGAGAGAAGCCATACAAGTGTGCCTTCTGTGACATGACCTTTGTGGTGAAGAGCAACATGCAGCGCCACCTGTACACCCACACGGGGGAGAAGCCCTACCAGTGTGACCTGTGTCCGGCCTCCTTTGGCCAGGCCATTGACCTCAAACGACACAAGATCAGCCACACAGGTATCAAACCCTTCCGTTGTGACCGCTGTGATGCAGCCTTCAGCCGCAAAAATAACCTCAAGTGGCATCAAATGACACACTCAGGTCATACACCCTTCAGATGTGATGTATGCCAGGTGGGCTTTTCCTCTCCCGGTGACCTTAAGGTACACAAGCGGGCCCATGCCCCTCCCAAACCCTTCCGCTGTGACTCATGCCCAGCCTCCTTCCAGCAGGTGGGGTCACTGGCACGCCACAAAATGATCCACACAGGGGAGCGGCCCCTACGCCGGCGACCGGAGCACCGCCCAGGCTCCTTCAAAGAGACAGGGGTGAAGCCGTACTCCTGTGAGGTGTGTGGTGCTGCATTTTGTGAGAAGAGAAACTTAAAGCGACACATCATCTCTCTCCATGAGGATGTGCGGCTGGCAGGAAGCAGTCGGTCAAAGGATATTGGGGAAGGGGAAGTGGAGGGGCTGGTCAAGTTGCAGCAGGCACCTCTTCCAGCTAAGAGAAGGGAACCAGAGCAGGTGAGCTACACACTGGCCCCTCAGACACCACTGGTTCTGGCACAGCCCCAAGAGGTGGTACAGCAGGTAGTGCAGCAAGAGGAGCCTCCCCAAGAAGTTCCCCAGCAGTCTCTTACATTACAACAAGTAGTGCTGCAACAGTCCCTCACCAGTGAGGAAGTCCTGGCTGGGACCTCCCCAGCTCCCCAGACTATAACCACACAAATGCCCCAGCTAGTCTTGGCCCAAGGTCCTGGCCAGCCTCCTCGCCCTGCTCGGCCAGCCACCACATGTCAGAACCATCATGCCCATGTCCTCACTTTTATGGAGGGCAGCTGCAACCAGTGGCAGACATGGTGCTTCTGTGACCCTCCCACCCCAGGTGATACTACTCCAGCTCCTGCCCCAACCCTAAGTACCATCCCTGCAGCAGCTGGAACCATAATAGCTACAGCACCAGTTCCTGCACCTTCCCCGCCAGCACCAACTGTGGCATTGACCACTGCACCCTGTGCCACTCTGGAGCATCTGGAGGGCCAGATAATTCCTGCACAAATTCAGGTACAAATCCCCGTCAGTGGTGGACAGGAAGTGGTGCGGGGTTGGCTGGGTGGCTGGGCCAAGTGTTAACCACAGCCCTCTTAGAGTCTACATTGTATTTATTTTGTTAGTTGATATCTTTCAAGTTTTATCCTTTCTTTCCAGAGTTTAAACATTAATTAGCATTGCAAGTGTTATGGCGAGTGTTGTGCGAGACCAGCGTAGATTATTTGCAGCAGTGTTGTTGTCCTGTGTTGTTTAGTGATACATAAAGCTTTAAGGCTGTGGTGTGGCAACTGAGGAGAGTAGTCATCAGGAAATGATGCTGGAGTGCCAAGAGTATCTTAAGAAACTAAATGTTAATAGATTTGTTGAGTCAACTTGTTGCTTTTATAGTCTGAATTTTATATCCTAAATTTTATAAGTTTGTCATTTAAGTATTGTAGCATAAAGTAATTTATGAGCAGTGTACTATAAAGTGAATTCTTAAGTTTACATTCCTAGCCAGCAAATTTTATTTTCACATTCCTGTAGAGCAGTGGCTGATTGAGGTACTTGGCACCACTAACACCTCTCTTGTGGTGTGGTACTCAACAGGGTTTCATGATAGATAATATGGAGTGAAGCATTGGGAAAATATTTTCATTGTATTTAGTATTGAATTGGAGAAGGAATCATTCAAATGATTTCATTGTTATATTTAGCATGTATTCTTGTACATTATATAGGATTCCCAATGTTTTGAAGGTAGATATGCAATCAGGGGAATGTCAGTGTTATTTCAACATGTCAGCAGAATGGGGTGCTGAGCTGATCCACTGCAACAAAGAGAGGCAATGCTAGACATAAGAAAAGTGTACATTTTGTGTCAACATTGTAGTACTGTAGTACCTGAATGTTTAGTCAACACACTGTTTAGTTTAATTTTAGTCATTCATATGTTATCTGACTCTCAGCTTTGAGACTGATCCATGCAATTATAATTAAGACAGAGTCAACACACACACACACACACACACACACACACACACACACACACACACACACACACACACACACACACACTACATAGTGTAGTGGTCAGCAAGCTCGGCTCACAATTGAGAAGATCCGGGTTTGAAACCCAAAAAGTGGCAAGGCAAATGGGCAAATCTCTTAATGTGTAGCTCCTGTTCATTTAACAGTAAGTAGCTACAAGATGTTACCAGAGAGGTGGTGACCTCATTGTCCCAGTGTGTGGCATGTGCATGGTAACAGTCCTACCCAAAGATTGGTCGCTATGAACTCTGAGCTCTTTCCATTGGGAATGGCTGACAGGGTGACCCAGCAGATGACCATAGGTAAAAGATACAAATACACACTCAGTGTGTTTTATTTTTCTGTGTGTGCCACATAATGTAATAATACTGTTCTTGTTTTCTGAAATATCTAACTTTTTAATACTGAAGGTTATTTTAGCCCCATCTTGGTTTTCTAGATGCATTTTATTTTCAGCATGAAGTCAGAAGAAAATAATCAGAGGCTATTGCATTCACACCTTAGCATTACTTTTATGGCTATTAACCTACAATTATGTCAACAGTGATAGCTTTTGCTCCTGATGCCATTTCAGGTAGCATTAGGATGCATTCATACCAAATAAGTATAGCTCAGTTGAGTTCATCATTCCATCACACCTTATTGGGTGTGAAACTTAAGAAACACCAAACTATAGGGCAATTTCATTTATTTGGTTTGAATGCAACCTGGAGAAGTATAAAGTTTAAAGAATATTAATTTTATGAATGATGTTTCTATTTAGTCTTCCAAGTCCATGAATGATGAAAAGTACAAAGTGAAATGGAATGATTGATGATGAGTAACTTGAGAAAAAATCAAGCAGAGGATAAACCAAGTCCTAGAATAAAGTAAATTATACCAAAAATATACAAATGAAGGTATGAAGCAAAAATATATTTACAGTTTACTGAAAACTGATTAATCTTTCATACTGATAATGTGAGAACTGCAATTGAAAAGATCATGTAATACATTAGTAGATTATCAGATGATTCCAACAGCAGTGTATAAATACTGAGAGAGCTTTATAATGTGGGTGTAAATGTAAATGAGCACCAACTTGAGTGTGACAGGTTTGCTTTCATGTTCTACTTATCATGGTATGATCCATCCACTATAGATTCTGGAATGTCAAAATACATATGAATGCTGATTATTGAAAAGAAAAATATGTGTATTGTAGATGAAAAAAATAATATACAAATGGATGGAGTGCCCATTTTTCTAGATGTTGATTGTTGGAGGCCTTGGAGCAGAGGCTGAGCAAATCATAGATCCAAAATGCATTGTACATTAATGATGCTTATTAAATTATAAGACGTAGCACTACATTTTATGTTGATATAGTGCATAATTGATTGTACCACATGTTGAGCCATTATCCATATTCAGAAACCTGTGTTGCACTTTTCAAAAGATTCTAGTTAAAGCTACTCTGGTTTTTAATAGTTTTTATGGTTCTGGTGACAGATAATACAGATAATAAGATTTCTACTTTATTAGAATGAAAAGCACTCAAGAACTCAGCTAAGAATCTCTATAGCATTGGAAAAGTTGTGGTAAGAGAATTGAGTATTTCAAGATATAGACCTATGTACCCCTGTGGCGTGCTTGAGTGTTGTCAGCTTAAGACTTAGTGTTTGGTGAGTGGAAAGAACACATCACTGTGGTATAGGACAGGGACGAAATACAAATACAACTCACCCCACAATGCATTGCTCATCATTGCACTTCATAGGAATAATGAAGCATGATACTTTGGCTGAGTATTGTGATGACAGGTGTAAAAACTTGCTACTGCATAAGCTGCTTGTGGCTGTGTATTGGAGCTGTTGGGTTCAGATCCACAGAAATGATGAATCCAGTACTTCTGGAAAACATTCAGGGATACAACTTCACATCTCCACCTTATCTGAGTAGTGGATAATGACTGAGGTTAGATAACAAGTGAAGGACTAAGCTTTGTTGTTCTTTAATGGCCAAATCTGACAGGTCAGTTTTGGTTTTAATATATTATGCATGTGTTTATATACTTTTCAGATGTGTACAAATGAAAGATGTGTGTATGTGTGTGTAGTCTAAGATTGTTTAAAGATCTTATTACAAGCCATTCATTATCCAAGTATTTGGAATTATATTATTTATTAGTTTTTTTTCTATTGTTATTCTATTTCTTTTATACCTTTTCAAACATATATGAGTATACTTATGAAAATCACTGTCTTTTCTTTCATTGTCAATCACTCACCAGGTAGTGTCCCTGGGGCAGACACCCAGTGCAGCATTCCTCCCACCCATTCACCAGGCTGGAGAAGAGTTTATGTGCTACACAGGAATAACACAATTTTAATCCATCCATCCATAAGGTTAACACTACAGCTGAATATTTACACAAAAGCATCTCATTCATTAACCTTTCATAGATCACAGCAGTGACTGACTTATGTTCCAGATTCATCCTTACTGATCATACTATTTAAATTTTACTCACCATTGTCTGTCAGTGATGGACATCATTCATGTATTGAAATGATGTGCTAGCTGCTGCTGCTGCTGCCACACTTTTTATCATGATCAAACTCCAGTATTCCTTATGCCTCAGGTGAGCAGGTCCTGACCCTTATATCAGCTGTTAAACTACTATGACAGCTGGTGGCTGCTATAAGGCCAAACACTACAGTTTTCTCCTAAGAGTGAATGTTATTGCCAATTCGAAACCTATCTTGCACAGGCAAGATTGAAAATCATCCGGCCAAATGCTGTCTTGCTTTTTGTTTTATACACTCAAAATTCATAAATGTATAGCAGCTATAACTGTATTGTGTGAATTATGTCTCCTAGTACATACATTATGGCCATAATCCAGATTTAACTGCAAGGGGGGAAAAGGTCTTGAATACTGTACAACCAGTGAGTAAAATACTGGTAACTACAAAGTTACCAAGTGACTGGTGACCATTTTGTACGTAAGAAATTCATTGAACCTACCTCTAAGACAATATTGTGTACTTTAATCTCCCCTCAGTATTTCTGAATTATAAAATTGCAGAGTTGTAGCAGTAGTAATGAATCATAAGTCCACCAACCTAACCAATGGGAGGCTATAAATTTTGTATCTCTTTAATATACATAAATATATATACAGACCAGGTATGGAATAATTCTTCCTCCTGCTACTGTGCACCCAAGCCCTTGTTAGAATGAAATTAGACATGTCTGTTGTGGTCCCTAGTCACAATGCTTTGTAAATGCCCAGTGATAGAAATAACAAGTATTTTATGTATATCAAAACTGTTCACTATATGGTTGTATTTTCATCAGTATAACCAAGGAACTGTTGGGTAAATGCCTATGCACTGTGATATTTTCAGCATATACAGTAATGATGCTTCCTGCTTAATAATTGAAAGATGTGTTGCGTAGGAATGCTTAGTTTGTTTTTTATGAAGAAAACCTTGAGATAAGCCTCAAGGGTCATGCTGAGTGTGAGTTGTAGTGCTGATGTCCCTGACCAAAGATGAAACATTAATCATGCGTGTAGTTACTGTGACTTTGTTTAGCACCTTGCCTTGGCAATGTGCTTCCTTTAGGTCAAGCCGTAAAGGTAAGTACATAATGACTGTCCTCCAAGTGGGCAACCACTCTTGGTGGCTGAGAAAAAAAATAAAGTGTGATCCAACACACACTATTCTGTAACATGTTTTTTCTTTTCCTTCTTAGTCAATCATCATGATTGAGAGTATTATTATTAAATATTGGCATGTGCGTGTGTATGTTTGTATGTATGTAAGTGTGTGTGTATATATATATATATATATATATATATATATATATATATATATATATATATATATATATATATATAGAGAGAGAGAGAGAGAGAGAGAGAGAGTGTTTGTGTATTTACCTAGTTGTAGTTTTACAGGGCCTGGGCTTTATGCTCATGTGGCCCTGTCTCCATATCTACACTTGTCCAATTTTTCTTTAAAACTATGCACTCGTTGCTGACACCACTTCTTCACTCAAGCTGTTCCACGTATCAACACATCTTTGCGGGAAACTATATTTTTTAATATCTCTTAGACATCTTCCCTTCCTCAGCTTTTTACTATGCGATCTCGTGCTTCGAATGTCATATTCTTTTCTCAGGATCAGTTTCTCAGTGTGTGTGTGTGTGTGTGAATTTACCTAGTTGTATGACTTATAGTGTCCTGTCTCCATATCTCCAATCATCTAATTTTTCTTTAAAGCTATGCACATTATGTGCTGTAACAACTTCGTTATTCAATGCATTCCACTTTTCCACCATTCTATGTGGAAAACTGTATTTTCTAATATTGTTTACACACTGCCTCTTCCTAATCTTTGCATGTCCTCTTGTCCTTCCAGCTTCTGTCACCAGCACCAAGTCTTGCTTGTCTATCTTTTCAGTGCTATTAACTATTCTATGCAATGCTGTTAGGTCTCTTCTTTCTCTTCTATCTTGTAAGGTAAGGTTGTCAGTCCCATTTCCTTCAGCTTTTCTTCATACGTTAGGTCCTTTAGTTCTGGCATCGTCTTTGTAGCTACCCTCTGGATCCGTTCTAATCTTCTTTTATCCTTTATCAAGCTTGGCAACCACACCACTGCTGCATATTCCAACTATGGACGTATCATACTCGTAATAATTTTTTTCATCATATCTTTATCCATGTATTGAAATGCCACTCTAATATTAGTCGACGTTTTACACTACTAATCTTACATATGTGTTTTTCGGGGTTCAGATTTTCCTGTATAACCACTCCCAGACCTTTTTCCTCTTTTTCCTTCATTATCTGTCCCTCTGCCATCAGATAGTTCCATACCAGTCTTCATTTACTCTTTCCTAATTCCATTACATGGCATTTCTTGGCATTGAATTCTAACTTCCACTTCTTACTTCACTCATAAATTTTGTCTATATCTTCCTGCAGCAGCTAACAGTCTTCTTGGGTCTTGATTACTCTTAGCAATTTTGCATCATCAGCAAACAAGTCAATATAACTAGTCACTCCATACAGTATATCATTTACATATACCTGGAACATAATGGGAGCTAACACTTACCCTTGTGGCACTCTACTTGTTACTTTACTCCAGGATGAGTATGTATCTCTGATATCAGTTCTCATCTCACTGTCCTTCAAATAATCCCTTATCCAATCTAACATTATTCCTCTCTGTCCTTCTATGTTCTCTAACTTCCAAAATAGTCTGCTATGAGGGACTTAAGCAAAAACCTTTTTTGTCTAGGTACAGTGTCTGCCCATCCATCTTTGCTTTCCAGTCCTTCTACTATTCTTGAGTAGAAACTTAGTAAATTTGACACACATGATTTTCCTGTCCTGAACCTAAATTGTCTGCTCGACATAACTTGTTTTTCTTCCCGATATTCAATCCATTTTTCTTTGATAACAATTCATATATCTTTCCCATAACATTTGTAAGTGACACTGGTGTGTAATTTAATGTCTCAGTTAATTTTCTTCCTTTGAATACTGGGATCATTTTGGCTCTCTTCCATTCCAGTGGTACTCTCCCTTCCTTTAATGAGCTTGTAACCACTTCCCAAATTGGTTTTAACAACTGATCTTTACCTTCCTTTAGTGCCCAGCCTGACACACCATCTGGTCCTATCACTTTTCTGACATCCAAATTTTCTAGTAGTCTTCCAATTTCTTGCTTGTGCACTATGATATCCTGCAAGCTTTGACAATGCAATATCCTATTTGGTTCTGTAAATTACTCTTCCTCAGTGAACAAGTTTTGAAACTCTCATTCACTATTTCACTTATTTCCTTTCCTGTTTGGTATGTCTTCCCTCCTTTAATAATTTTTTTTTCTATTGCATCCTTATTCTTCATCTTATTTATATACTTGTAGAAAAGCTTAGTTTCATCTTTGCTTTTCCACCACATCTTTCTCAGTTTCTTTCTTCCTCTCTCCTTACTCTAATATATCATTTCTCATCCTTATACTGCTGTCTATTGCTTTCATTTCTCTACTTTTTGAGTTTCTTCCAAGCTTTATCTTTTCCCTCTTAGCTTTTATATATCTGCCATTGTACCAAGCTTGTATGCTTTTCTTTACTATGATTGGTATGTATTTCCTCACTCCCTCATTATACTTCAGTAGGAATAATTCATATTTCCCCTGTACTGTCTTTCCGTTCATAATGTTCCTGCATTCAACGCCACCAAAAAATTGTCTTAACTTTTCAATATTTGCTGTTGCATAATTTATTCTCTCCTTTTTGTAGTCCTCCCTGTATCTTTGCACATCCTCCTCTTGCATTTCTAATTCTTATGTTACATGGTCACTTCTTCCCATTGGACTTTTTTGATAATGTATCATAGGAGGGGTCTCCAGCTTCTTTGTGAGTACCAGGTCAAGCAATGATGGTTCTTCTTCCCTCTATACCATGCTGATTCTTCCACCCACTGATCCAGTGTATTCACCACACCCACTGATCCAGTGTATTCACCATAGTTAACTGTAACATCTCGCTCCATGATCCAGCATTACCCATTATTTCCATCTATCTCCAATTTATTCTTTAATATTTTTCCATTTGTTCTTCATATTATCCAAGCACTTAATCACCTCTCCTTGCATTTCTTATGCTCTTCTGTTCTCCATGTATTTGTCTTCAGTGGCACATATGTGACTATGATTCTCCTTTTTTTCATTTCTTCTGTCTTGATTGTTACTCCCATTAAGTGTGTGTGTGTGTGTGTGTGTGTGTGTGTGTGTGTGTGTGTGTGTGTGTGTGTGTGTGTGTGTATTTTTACCTAGTTGTAGTTTTACAGGGCCTGGGGTTTACTCGTGTGGCCCCGTGTCCATATCTACACTTATCCAATTTTTCTTTAAAGCTATGCACACTCTTTGCTGACACCATTTCCTCACTCAAACTGTTCTAAGTCTCAACACATCTTTGCGGGAAACTATATTTTTTAACATCTCTCAGATGCGATCTTGTGCTTCTAATGTCATATTCTTCTCTCAGGATCAGTTTCTCATTATCCACTTGATCCATTCCGTTAACCAATTTATAAACTTGTATCAGATCCCCTCTCTCCCTTCTCTGTTCCAGGGTTGGTAGATCCATAGCCTTTAGTCTCTCCTCATATGTCATCCCTTCAAATTCTGGAACCATTCTTGTAGGCATTTTTTGTAGTCTCTCCAACTTACTTATGTGTTTCTTTTTATGGGGGGTCCACACAACTCCTGCATATTCCAATCTGGGTCTTATTATAGTACTTATCAATTTCTTCATCATTTCTTTGTCCATGTAGTGAAATGCTATTCCAATATTCCTTAGCAAATTATATGTCTCTCTGAAAATTCTATCAATATGGCTTACCAGTTGATTATTTTCTTCCATCATCACTCCCAAATCCTTTTCCTTTTTTACTTTCTCCAGTTCTACTCCATCTCCCATCTTATAGATTCCCACTGGTCGTCTTTCACTCTTTCCCATTTCCATGACATGGCTTTTGTCCACATTGAATTCCATCTCCCATTTTTTACTCCATTCCCAGATCTTATTTAGGTCTTCCTGCAGTATTTCACAATCCTCTTTTTGCTTTATAACTCTGCACAGCTTCGCATCGTCCGCAAACAGATTTATGTAGCTGTTCACTCCTTCTGGCATGTCGTTTATATATATGAGAAAAAGTATTGGCGCCAATACTGACCCCTGCAGCACTCCGCTTTCTACTGCTCTCCACTTGGATTTCATCTTTAACTACTGTCCTTATTTCTCTCCCCCTCAAATAATTTCCCATCCATCTCAATGTACTTCCTTTTAAGCCACCCTTCTCCTCTAAATTCCACAGTAACCTTGCATGTGGCACTTTATCAAATGTGTTTGTGTATTTACCTAGTTGTAGTTTTACAGGCCTGACTTTACGCTCATATGGCCCTGTCTCCATATCTACACTTATACAATTTTTCTTTAAAACTATGCACACTCGTTGCTGACACCACTTCTTCACTGTTCCAAGTCTCAACACATCTTTGCAGGAAGCTATATTTTTTAACATCTCTCAGACATCTTCCCTTCCTCAGTTTTTTACTATGAGATCTTGTGCTTTGAATGTCATATTCTTCTCTCAGGATCAGTTTCTCATTATCCACTTGATCCATTGCGTTGATCAATTTATAAACTTGTATCAGATCCCCACTCTCCCTTCTCTGTTCCAGGGCTTTTTGTAGTCTCTCCAACTTCCGTATGTGTGTTTCTTTTTATGGGGGCGTCCACACAACTCCTGCATATTCCAATCTAGGTCTTACTATAGTACAATTTCTTCATCATTTCTTTGTCCATGTAGTGAAATGCTAATGCAATATTCCTTAGCAATTTATATGTCTCTCTGAAATTTCTATCTATATGGCTTACCGGTTGATTGTTTTCTTCTATCGTCACTCCCAAGTCCTTTTCATTTTTTACTTTCTCCAGTTCTACTCCATCTCCCATCTTATAGATTCCCACTGGTCGTCTTTCACTCTTTCCCATTTCCATGACATGGCTTTTGTCCACATTGAATTCCATCTACCACTTTTTACTCCATTTCCAGATCTTATTTAGGTCTTCCTGCAGTATTTTGATATCCTCTTTTTGCTTTGTGTGTGTGTGTGTGTGTGTGTGTGTGTGTGTGTGTGTGTGTGTGTGTGTGTGTGTGTGTGTGTGTGTGTGTGAGTAAACCAATACATATGCTAGTGAATTAAGAGAAAAATGGTGCAGAAAATCAAATTCATAATTAAACAGCTAAGTCATGAAAAGTAAAAAGGTAGTACAAATGAAAACAAAATTATTATTATAGACAGGATGTAAAGAAAAAATAATAGGTGTACATGAGGTGCATTATAAACAGTAATTCCTATTTCTTCCTCAATGAAGGAATCTTGATCAAAAGACTACAGAGATAAAGGAGACAGCAGCTCATACAACTTTGCATTTTGAAATGTTCAGTTACTTTTGCAACAATAACAAATGAATTGAGTGAGATCTTGCCAGTCAGAGTAAGAAGGAAAAGAGAGCTTGGTATCAAATAGGCTATGTAACAACTATCAAAACAGCTGCATCCAATCATCCATTTAAATGACTACTGAGTTGCCTCCTGGGTAGGTGCAAAAAGAATCCACTAAAGAGAAACTGTTCATTTAAATGAAAAGAAAAAATAAATAAAATAAATATTTCCCAAACATAAGGAGACATTATGCACTTACAGTCTTGTACAGTTATTATTAAAATATTGACATGTATTAATCTATTATGTACTTGTATTACATATTAAACCTGGAGACATAGTGCATACAGAATAATACAAAAATAAGCTACATACTTGACTATGTTCGTATAAATAAAATCACAACTACATCTTGGGTCAGCTTTGTGACCCACGCAGGGCATACAACTCTGACTTGGCATTTATAGGATTAGAGACTAACACACTCGTACACTGTACTTATACCTAGTTATCCTGATCATGTGCTGACAACTTATTTCACTTGCAGTGTAGGCTGCAAGATCTCATCCATACAGGGATCAGACTCACTTCAAATCCAAAATGTAGAATATTACAGCATAATGAACATGAACACTATAGATGAAGGGAAGAAAAAAAGAAAAAAGGCAAAAAAGAGAGAGAGAGAGAGAGAGAGAGAGAGAGAGAGAGAGAGAGAGAGAGAGAGAGAGAGAGAGAGAGAGAGAGAGAGAGAGAGAGAGAGAGAGAGAGAGAGCCTCTAAAGTATTGATTGCTTACAGTGGCCTGAGATGAAAATATATGCTCTATACTAAGCTACATTATCAAACTGACTGATGCACAACACTGTATATAAGATTTTATGTACCCATTTGCATTAACATACATCTAATGAATAATTTCCCTGAAAATTTTGAACTGTAGTAAGGATTCAAGAATATATACTCATAATTACATTCAAAACCTTACTTACTATTACCCTCCAGAAAGTTTTCCTTGAAAGACTTAAATACCTGAAGTTTTTGCTTATATAGTTTGTCTTGAAACAAGATGTAGATATAGACAAAATTCCTACAAGCAATTAACATGTAAACATTAGTAGAATCATCAGTGCACATCATGACAATACTTGTTCATATTTGAGGTGTGCAATGAGATACAATTTATATGAATAGGCATCTCATTCATGAATTGATTTGTATTTCCTAAGTCCTTACTACTACCACTATGGTCTTAATCACTAACTTAAAAAGTAAGGCAAGGAATGGAGATGACTGGGACGAATTTTATTACAAGCATGTACACG
Source organism: Portunus trituberculatus (assembly GCF_017591435.1). Classification (NCBI taxonomy): domain Eukaryota; kingdom Metazoa; phylum Arthropoda; class Malacostraca; order Decapoda; family Portunidae; genus Portunus; species Portunus trituberculatus. The sequence goes on from NC_059295.1 coordinate 37,727,349, forward strand.
CATGTATAATGTGTACTGGCCACTCTTATGAATAAATACATACAGCAAAATTCATTCACAGGACAGTGATGAAGGTGTATTTGGTCTGGTGATGAAAACCTGTCTTATTCAAAGCACCTGCTGTACACTTAAGACAGGCCAAGTGGTGACGTCAGTGAGAAGCAATCTGCAGCATTGTAAGTGACTGTCTTGGCAATGCAAGGAAGGCATTATCCTGGGAAGAGCACCATTGCTTAAGCTTTGAGTGGTGGCTATAGTCTATGTATTCTAAACTGGCAACTGGATCTTGGTCTGAGGAAGTGGACAATTGGATTACTGTTGAAAGCATAGTGCAGCTTATTGATGATACAATTCATCTTACGTGTATAATACTTATTTTCTGTTAATCAATACTATCATCACAAGGATAGACTATTGTTTACCTCAAGATATGACAACAGGCATTTTCATCCCAAGACCGAGACCCAGTGGGCAGTACAGAATAAACAGACTATAATGCCAAACTTGTGGGTAGAGTATTTCAAACACAATGCAAGCCTGTCACAAGCTAAACTTTATCAATGTTACTAACTGTGCCATCATTTTATAATGAGTGATCTCATTTTCTTTTACTTGAGCTGACCTTTAGCAAACTACGGATAACTTTTTCAATCTACATTACCCTCACATTTATTTACAAAAATAAGTACATTATTTCATCATTTGCACATGATGTTTTGAGATCAAGCTCAACTATATAAGAAAATCAAATGACACATTATTCAATCTTTGGCAGCTTAAAATGGAGACAAGAGACCAAGGTCAACAATCAGTGAGGCAGCAAAGTGATTGATAAGACACAACTGAGAGATGACTATGATGCAACTTCACTAAAAAAAATAGTGAAATCCTCTAAGGGAATAAACTAAGAACCAATAGCTGGAGCCTTAAACACACATATACATAGATACATACATACATACATACACATACACACACACACACACACACACACACACACACACACACACACACACAGTAAACTACTTGTCAGCTGCCACAGAAGTCAAATCTGTCCAACACATTAGCCACATAGAAAGGCTCAATGCACTAAACTTGATAAATATTCTAATGGAAATCTGAATTCTTTCATTCTGGAGAGTAATATCTGAGTAAAATGTAAGCATACAAAAATATCCAGATAATTTTTTTCAACATAGATATAACTGCCCTGAAGGAACAACACCCCAGACCACGACAATTTTGCCTACAGCCCACCTGTTGCCATACTAATTATGAATAAACATATTGGTCTGTTTCTTTTAACTTATGAAGTATTTTATAAAACATTAAAATAAATAAATAAATAAAACAAGGAAGATTTGTTCTACATCAGTGAAAATAGCATTAGCATTATCACCAGCATTCCTGATCCGCATAAGGATGAAGATATTAAACTTCTAATCTTTTTCCATGGTTCACATTATCATTCATATTTCTTAGCATTTACATAATAAACAAAGGAATACATTATTCCTTGAGTTATTCAAGATCACTCCCAGCAATACTTACTTCTGCACATGATTCTTTCTTTCAGTCTATTTCATTATTCAGATCTGTTTGGCATATGACATGGTTTTTTTTTATTTTATGTAGGAAAGAGGGCCAGCCAAGGGCAAAAAGAAAAAAAAAAAAAAAAAAAAAAAAAAGCCCACTTGAGTGCTGGTTCTTTACAAAGAAGAAATCCGTCAGCCAAAATTAGCTAGTAAATGCCTCGATACCTCCCTCTTAAAAGAAGACCAGTTGTAGGAAGTCGGAAATACAGATGCAGGGAGGGAGTTCCAGAGTTTACCATTGAAAGGTATGAATGTTTGAGAGTACTGGTTAACTCTTGTGTAAGAGAGTTGGACAGAATAGGGATGAGAGGAAGAAGAAATCCTTGTGCAGCGAAGACGCAGGAAGAGGGGAGGCATGCAGTTAGCAAGATCAGTAGAACAGTTAGCATGAAAATAGCGATAAAAGATAGAAAGAGATGAAACATTTCGGCAGTGAGAAAGGAAGCTGAAGGCAGTTAGTCAGAGGAGGGGAGTTGATGAGACAAAAGTTTTTGATCCCACCCTATCTAGTAAAACTGTGTGACTGGAACCCTCCCAAACATGCATACAAAGACGGATAAGGCTCTTTTACAGAATTACCATTTGGAGGGGCGAGAAAAACTGGCGGAGACGCCTCAGAATGCCTAACTTCATAGAAGCAATTTTAGCAAGAGATGAGATGTGAAGTTTCCAGTTAAGATTATGAGTAAAGGACAGATAGAGGATATTCAGTGTAGAAGAGGGAGACAGTTGAGTGTCATTGAAGAAGAGGGAATAGTTGTCTGGAAGGTTGTGTCGAGTTGATAGATGGAGGAATTGAGTTTTTGAGGCATTGAAAACTACTAGATTTTCTCTGCCCCAGTCGGAAATCTTAGAAAGATCAGAAGTCAGGCATTCTGTGGCGTCCCTGCGTGATCTGTTAACTTCCTGAAAGGACGTGGAAAGATGTAGGGTGGTATCATCAGCGTAGGAGTGGATAGGGCAAGAAGTTTGGTTAAGGTCATTAATAAATAATAGAAAGAGAGTGGGTGACAGGACAGAACCCTGAGGAACACCACTATTAACAGATTTAGGAAAGAACTGTGGCCATTTACCACTGCAGCAACAGAACAATCAGAAAGGAAACTTGAGATAAAGTTGCACAGAGAAGGATAGAAACCGTAGGAGAGTGGTTTTGAAATCAAACCTTTACGCTAGACTCTATCAAAAGCTTTTGATATGTCTAACGCTACAGCAAAAGTTTCACCGAAATCTCTAAAAGAGGATGACCAAGACTCAGTAAGGAAAGCCAGATCACCAGTAGAGTGACCTTGACGGAAGCCATACTGGCGATCAGATAGAAGATTGTGAAGTGACAGATGTTTGAGAATCTTCCTATTCAGGATAGATTAAAAACTTTAGACAAGCAAGAGATTAAAGCTATAGGATGGTAGTTTGAGGGATTAGAACAGTCACCCTTTTTAGGAACAGGCTGAATGTAGGCAAACTTCCACTTTTTTTCTTTTTACCAGTTGTTAAGATGTCTCTAACTTGCTTAGTGTGCTTCTCAATTCTCTGATATAACAGGCATTATTCTTTTCATTTCACTTTGGGCACCAAGATCTTTGTTCAAAGATTTTCATAAGACTTCAAGGTTCTGATCTGTTAGAACACACTGATTCTAAATTTTCAATGAGACAGAATGATTAGTCTTCATTATATGGTTTTGTTTAACAAGAACATCCACTACATTGCCATTTTTCATTTAATTTAGATTTCAAGATCTGAACTAATTCTTCTATCACATCATTCCCTACATCAATCTCAAAGTACATTATGAATTTACTGACTTTTAGCTTTCATTTTCACATGCAATGCATGTTGTTCTTTAATGTAACTACTAATTAATCACCTGTTATTATCTATTACTCATTAAAACAATACAATTAGTTGATCTTAGACTATTTAGCTATGTTCCAATCTGTGCCTCTTCTCATTCCAAGGTCTAAAAAATTTCCTCTTAGGAATTTAGCTCTATTTATTCCAATCTTACTTGCATCCAAGATATTTTCTTTGCCACTTTCTAGACCTATGATCAACAGTTCAAGACCTAGACTAGTTTGTTCTAACATTATGCATGGTAAAGTCATATTCCAATGATATTAGTATCTGGGAGTAATTCTCTGACTTTTGCAACCACTGAATCATTGTAATTAGTAATTGTGGAACTGTCTCATCCTTATAACCTTTAAATATTCTTTCACCTGTGAGCTTTGTATCTTCCTATACCTATACCAGTTTAACTCAAGCTCATTTAAAAAATATTAAAACAAATTTACAAAATATGAAACAGATCAACTGATGCTGAAAGAAGCCTTGATATGCTCCCTCCATAACAGTAAGAATGATGCTTCAGTACTCACCTTCCTCAAGCTTTCCCATTCAGTCAGGCTTTTCAACTTCTCTGGCTTCTGCACTAAAGTCCCTCCAACCTCAGCACTGTCATGGCATTTAACCAGGTCATTCAGCCAAGTCAACTTAAAGAAAATGTTACATTATATTCACAAAATAAATAGACATCTAAACATCTGAACATACCATTGCATTGCTTGAGTCATTCAGAGGCCACCACTTATCAATATACCACAACTTTTGGCACTTGAATGTACATTAAATTTGTTTAAGCTTTTGTCAAATGTGATGATACTTCACAACAGTAAGTGTTTCCATAACACATATTGAAAATAATGCATGAAAAAGCAATAAATATCAAAATACAGCCATAAGATTTGGAATGACATGAGAATCTTTGTTTCTCCATCACCATATCCCTACTGACTCAGTGTGCTGTCAAAATTTCACAGTTCACACTTCCAACACAACGCATCAAATCTATTCAAACAGTGAAACCTTGAGACCTCCATCTGAGTGTCTTATCATCACTTCAGTCTTCCTAAAGAAAAAAAAAAAAAAAAAAAAAAAGGTCATGATCTTCGATTCAAGTAACAGATCTAGACACTTATTTACTCCAGCTTGAAACCCATTGAGTATGACTTGTAGTTGCCTGAGTCTCACTGAATGGAAATTGCAATTGTATTTGAGTTGGCATAGTGGGAGCCTTCACTGACATAGTGAAGGGAGTAGACTGTGCCTGTGGCTGCTGAGGTGGTGGTGGTGGTGGTTGTGGTTGTTGTTGTTGCTGTTGCTGCTGCTGCTGCTGTTGTTGTTGCTGTGGTGGTGGCGGTGGTGGTGGTGGTGGTGGTTGCTGCTGCTGCTGCTGTACCTGTTGCTGATGAGCAGCAGCTGGAAGGGTAGTAGCTACCATCACCTGCTGAGGTTGAGTATCTGGTATAGCTGGGGTTTCACAGAAGCACCAAGACTGCCACTGATTGTTGCCTCCAAAGGTCAAAACATGAGCTGTATGGTTCTGGCAGTTGTTTGCAGGCCGTGCAGCACGAGCAGGTTGGCCAGGTCCACCTGACAACATGAGTGTGGGAACCTGAGCCATCTGCTGGGAGGCAGGCTGTGTAGGGCCAGGCTGACCATACTGAGGAAGGTGGCTTGGATCTTGAGTAGTAATGATAGTGCCAGAAGGTAATGTAATCTGTTGTTGCTGTTGAGACTGCTGTACCTGTGGCTGTGGCTGTGGTTGTGGTTGCTGCTGGTGTTGATGCTGCTGGTGCTGCTGTTGTTGATGTTGCTGCTGTTGTTGTTGTTGTTGTTGTTGTTGTTGTAGTTGTTGTTGCTGTTGTTGTTGTTGTTGCTGCTGTGCAGCCTGGGACAGATGATCCTGTCTATTAGCTGGCTCTTCATCATGCATCTGGAGACAATGCCTCTTAAGACTGCGGAACTCTCTAAACATTGCATTGCACCTCTTACAAGTGTATGGCTTGGCTCCCACATGCTTATACATGTGTCTTTTGAGAGCACTCTTGTCCAGGAAGTCTGCAAAGCATTTTTCACACTGGAAGCCTTTCTCCCCTGTATGGCGCATCATGTGCCGTCTGTATGAGGTCGATTGAAGGAAGTGTTGATTGCACACTTCACACACGTGTGGTTTTGCTGTACTGTGGATCATTTTGTGTTTCTTGAGGTCTCTGGGACGTGTGTACTCTGCAAAACATTCGTCACATTTGAAAGGTGTTTCTCCAGTGTGACTGTATTTGTGCCACTTGAGGTTATTCTTGCGGCTGAATGAAGCATCACACACATCACACTGGAAAGGTTTGACACCAGTGTGGGCAATTTTGTGCCGTTTAAGGTCAATGGCCTGCCCAAAGGAAGCTGGACAGAGGTCACACTTATAAGGCTGTTCCCCAGTGTGGGTGATCATGTGACGCGTCAGATTATTTTTGACGCAGAATGCTGCCTGGCAAACAACACATACATAGGGTTTCTCCCCTGTATGGATGCGACTGTGCCTATTGAGGCTGCTCTTCTGAATGAAAGCAGCATTACACATGGGGCATATATAGGGCTTGAGTTGGGTGTGAATTCGTTCATGAGTGCGGAGGTGAGAGATCTGCTTGAAGGACTGTTTACATACATCACACTGGTACGGCTTCTCCCCTGTGTGAGATCGCTTGTGGATATTGAGATGACTGCTCTGTACAAAGCGAGCCCCACACTCATTACAACCATATGGCTTCTCCCCGCTGTGCAAACGCATATGCAGGCGGTAACTGTTGATGTGGGTGAATTGGGAATTGCAGTGGGTGCAGGAAAGAGCCTCTTGGTGGGCATGCTGGCGGTGCTTCATCAGTTTGTTCATGCGAGAAAATACCACATGACACTGATCACATTCATATTTCTGGAAATAAAACTGAGCATCAATCCATCTGTCTGTCTGCTGTAAGTAAAGCATGAAGTTCATCTACCATTCCATATATTTCTTGTTCTATGACTATGTGAACAAGAGAGAAAACCAAAGGTAATTCTAAAAAAAGAACTGCTATGGAAAATAGAGATGCATTAATGACTGAAATGAGCCTTGCTAATGAGCAATCAAGGGTCACACAGGTACATAGCATATATGTGGCAGATTTTATCAAATGTTAATCTTGCACGAGTTCTCAAAATTTCAGACATCAATAGCAGTCTTATGATAAAATTATTAATAAATGAATAGCTTTGTACTGCATGACATAAAGCAAACTGTGGACATACTGGGACAGCTAACATGATATCTTTACATACAAAAGGCCATCTGCCTAACATGTGAAACACTATCAGAAGAAATGGCAGAATGCAGAAATTCAAATGCAACTGTCCTTATATTTAGGCTGATCTCACAGTTTTGGGCTACTGACTTTAATTCTCTGCTGGTCTACAATAACTTTGTACCAAGACACTTCTCTCAAGGCAGGCAAGTGTGGAGTCTCACCTCAGTTTGATCGTCTAGATGCACCTTGGCATGATATTTGAGCTGAGTGTCCCTGGCAAACCTTGCTGGACACTGTTCACACTGGTAGATTTTGTTCAGCTTCCTTGGGGTGAAAGTTAGCCGCCTTTTCCTCCTCTTTCTTCCCTTTTGCACTTTTTTTCCCTTCTCTGGTTTGATTGCTATCTCCCCTACTCCCTCTTCTTCTTCCTCTTCTTCATCTTCCTCCTCCTCCTCCTCCTCCTCATCAGCACCAGCAGCTTCTGCATCAGGCTGTAGACCTGCTTCCTCAACCTGCCAAATATGAATAAACATTACAGCACTGTTATGTTACCCATTATTTTGGACCTGTAAGGTGAAGGGCAAAACTTGCCAACCACCTTCCTACAGGATACCACTGGAGATCAATAACTCACAGTAGCTTGGTAGAGTTGCTGCCTTGATCCTGTAGCTATATATATTCTTTACATATACTAGTGGTCAACAATTCTGGATTAAGCACACATTTTGTAAAGAGAATCCAAATAAAAATATTCTGTTTCTCTACACCACTCTCATTTACTTAACATAAAAAATCAGTAATTACATCCTGAACACTTCAGGTAAATCTGTCAAATTCTAATGCTGCTTAAATTTCAAGTCCTGACTTATTCAAGCATGGCCATAGGCCATACCAAGGTTCACATCCCAAGCTTAAACATACTGATTTAATAAAATATTGACAAATCTAATGGAGAACTTGAATAACAAAGAAGGCAAACAAGAAACAGGGAATATTGAGTGATTCAACACACCTCAATCTCTAATTCCTCTTCCTTCTTGATGATGTTGGTGATCCCATTGGAGATCTGTTCCATCACTCCCCCGGCCATCTCCCTCTCCACCATCTGGCTCAGGCCTTCACTCACCATCTGCTCCATCCTCTCCTCTACCATCTCCTGCCCTAACTGCACTATGGCCCCATCTACCTCAGGTCCCAGCAAGCTAGGGATATGTGTGGGAATTTCACGGTAACATGGGTCATGTCCCCTGTTGAAACATGAGCCATGACCTTCTCAGCAGCCTGCTCCATGGCTCCTTCAGGTCACTACTGGTGATGCAAGTATGCCACAAGGTCCCTGGATGTCTGCCAGGGCTGACCTCTTTAATCTTTTCTCATCCTGTGCTGAAAGAAAAGTCTTCATTCAATCAGCTTGATGAAATGATGTAACCAGACAATATTTTGATTGAATTAAACTCCTAAAGTGGCCTATATATATTAACCCTCAAGCAACATTAATCTAACCTACACTAACTTCCATCCTCCTTAAATGCAGTCACAGTTAATTTTGACAAGTATATCCTTGCTACTTTATACTTAGAATAATCTGAAAATGGTTGAGTCACACATGTTAAGGATATGCAATCAGCATAAGTGCTTGCTACTTTTCGAATCTACTTCTATTTTACCAGTTAAATATAGAAATATAAAATTCTGCAACTTGTTTTGTGGTGGAACTGCTGTTTGTCTTTTTCAAGGGAATCTACTCATTAAACCAGAAATACCCAATAACAATTATCACACATGGTTTCATAACTGCCACATAAAAACCTGCTTACAACAAACTGTTTTCACCATTAACCTAATGCCACATGTTACCTTTCCTAACCCATTACACATGTAGCCTCAGCCATCAAGCATTCAATATACCTAAATAAAACCCAGAGAAATTCATGCCGCCACTGTCTTACAAGACAACGCGTAAACAACGTCTTACCTTAATTCTACATGATCTGCGACTTCTAGAGGAGGTAGAACCACACACGCAAATTTCTTGTACCCAACAACAGTAATATGATGTATTCTAAACACTGCATGTAACAAATACCTACCTAACTAACAGCAGATGAGCCTTTCAGGTCCACAGCAACATAATGCCTCAACACAAATGTTTGACCCCTATAAGCCCCATGACCTAAGCAAGGAGCCCCTGAGCATCACCTTGTCCTGACATCAAAGCTGCCTTGACCTAGCTTCACCCTAACCCCTCTGAACACCAGCATGAGGCCCAATATTCAGGCAGCGGACAGGCACACCCCCAACACCGCTGCACTGAGCCAACAAGACAAACTGGTAAGAAAGTAGGCACAGCACAGCATGTAAACAAACCCTCACCTCACGAGTCAGGACAACCAAACTCACTCCTACCACTCTGGACCTTATTTCAATCATTATAAGCCTTTAAAGCAATATATACATTTGCACATGCACATTTCCTAGTGACTTGAGAATGAAATACCTTTTTTTTTTGGCTTTGGTTTGTATGCACAAGCGTTGAGTGTGAGAGCAGCAGTGGGTGACGTGCCAGATGAATGGTAGCTTCTCTCGTCCCGTCACGTGAACCTCTTTCTGGCTGCTGCCTCGCCCAACAAAACTGGCCACGGCAGGATGCAGACACTTCCTAATGTATATATGTTCGGTGCTAACTTGAGAATGAGAGCCCGTTTTCCCGGAATATCAAGGAGCGATTCTGTATTGATTTGTACACTTGGCACCGCCTCGCCTTGGTTGGCTGCCTCGCCCGAGAACGTCCTCTACACCCTGGATGAAATAAAGAAAAAGTGCTCATGTTGCGCCCTCCTGCAACATGCGTGCACTTCAGGCAAGCTAAGCAAACTTATACTTAGCTAAATAATTGGAAAAATCAAATTCATGAGGATTTGTTTCCATTTATGAAAAGCGTGAATTATCGCACTACTTTCTGGTCCCCCATAACAGCTTGCCCGCCAAGTTTGAAAACAGTCCACAGAAGATGCTACAGTGATAAGATTATAAGGCATATTACTTTTCCTCCATTTATTAGTAATTCACGTATGTGAATGTGAAAGGGTTAACGGGTTGATACAGACACAGTTTATGAACCCTATGGGATGTTTCAATTAACTTATTTCTTTATTATGTGGCTTTACTGCCAAGACTGACTTGAAATTATCCAATGATACCTTCAAACATGCAAACATATGTACTTATATTCGTGTACATATGCAGAAGTGGCAAATAAACACTGGCAGGATGGCACAGACACTTTATTGACCAAATGGAGAGTATAAAAAAAAAAAAAAAAAAAATATATATATATATATATATATATATATATATATATATATATATATATATATATATATATATATATATATATATATATATATATATATATATATATATATATATATATATATATATTCAATTATTTAGCCTTGATTACAATGATCTGCTTTAAGACTATCTAATGATGCTCCCAAACATATGTAAAATTTACATAAATCCATGCATAAGTGTATGGACCTTAAACTGAAAGTTATGAAAGGCCTCACCCGCAGATGATACGACAGACAGTGCATGGACCTTCTCGTGTAATAGGAGAAACAAAACATTGGTTCGTACATCAGTACTTGCATCAAGAGGAAAGAAAAGAAAAAAAAAATATTGCAAGCAAAGAAAAGCGTTTCCTTCTTGAAGACTTCAGGATCTCCTTATACATATTTTCCAGAGTGATAAGTTACATCTTTCGCCGTGACAAAGGTACAAATTTACAGAATCACGTAATTTTGTTATTCATCAACCAATCATGCAGAACGCTATATACAATTAATTTATATTTGTGGTGGCCTAAGTCATCTTAGAAATTATTCGTGTGAGACAATTCCGCAAGGGTCGCCCCTCTTATTACATTTTTCTGAGTTCCAGGGCCACGGTGCCCTCCGCGGCCATCTTATGTCGCCTCCTGATTACCACACACTCACACACACACACTTTATCGTTGTGTTTTCTTTTATATATTTTTTTTCTTTTTATTTTTCCCTTCACGTGCCTCTTGCTGAGTATTCTTTTCTCACGATTCTTTTTTCTTTGTGGATTTATCTTTCTTATGTTTATTTGTTTATTCATTTAATTGTAGTTATTGTTATAACATGACTTTTATAAATTCCTCTGCATTATTATTTATTATTTTTACATGAATTTTCTAAAACGTGTCAGTGTCAATTTGTATATTATAAAGATATAATCCATTATTACTATTATTATTATTATTATTATTATTATTATTATTATTATCATCATTATTATCATTATCATTATTATTATCATCATCATCATCATCATCATTATTACTATTATCTATGATGTATTTCATTGATTCATTACTCTTCTCTTCATCAGTTTGGTTGCGGGCATGTATCGTCTTCTCACGTTACAATACATTACCAATTCATTTTTATGCTTTATTATATTCTATTTTAGTTGTTGTTTTCAGAACTTTTCCTATTTTTATTTATGCTTTATCAATTACTTTTTTTTACAAGGCTTTTAAAGATTTCCTAGTCTTGTTCGTACTTTATTTTTTATTATAATTATTATAATCTATGTGGATTTTCTGAAAATTTCCTTTTTCTTATCGCGACTATTCTTTGTGTGCATATATTTTACGTGTCTCCTCTTAATTATTCTTTTCCCAACACAAGAATTCATTTTGACTTTGCAGGGGAAGGAAGGAGGGGAGGAGTAAAAAAAAAAGTTATTGTACTCTACCATATGCATATTTTTGAAGTATAGTATACGTATCATCATTTTCCCAGACAAAAATAATAACTGTAATAACTTTCACCAAAACCCGTTACAAATAAGGGGAATGACACACGGAAACTTTTGAGAATGCGGTCAATGAATAGAACAGTACATTATAAAAACGAAAAGGGACGGGAAGCCTTATTACATGATATGAGAGTCGATTTACGGAGCACCAACTGACAACTTTAAGGTAAGTGAGCAGCAGACACAAACAAGGGTATATTATATCAAAATGTCCTTCAAAAACCTGAGCAAAATCTGAAAGGGCAAAGATCAATTCTGGAATAGAAGTGAGGATGATTGTGAGAACGGTAGGCGAGGACGGTGAAACAGGAAGTGATGGAGAGAGAGAGAGAGAGAGAGAGAGAGAGAGAGAGAGAGAGAGAGAGAGAGAGAGAGAGAGAGAGAGAGAGAGAGAGAGAGAGAGATGAATACCGAGAAAGCGATAAAAAAGAAAGAAAAAAAAAATCTAATTTCAGTATCTTAATATTCAACCTACCCTAACACTCTTATCTCCATGCCTAAGTTACTCACTAGGCTGACAGTGGCCGGCTGGCCGCACAAGAGTGGCCGCCACACCACCCGCCGCTTCATCGCCATCTGCGGTTACGAATTAAGAACATGAAGACTTTCCGCACCAACTGAGCAGCCAACCCAGCTGCAGCAGATACGGAGAGAGAGAGAGAGAGAGAGAGAGAGAGAGAGAGAGAGACTTGAATGAACTAATACCACCGTTTATTTTGAAGAGCTTAAATGGTGTCGAGAAGAAGCAGGTTCACGTTGCTGTGGTGCTAAAAAAAAAAAAAATCAATAATTATTTCCCTCTAAGAGTCTAATGCCTCTTTTGACCTTACTTTAACAAAAAAAAAAAAAAAAAAAAAAATCAGCAAAGAGCTTCATGAATTTAAGGTTATTTTCCGCAAAACTCATGCACACAAACTTATAGTACATTTTTGCCAATCAAACACACACACACACACACACACACACACACACACACACACACACACACAAGATGCCATAAGATGACATGAATAACACTAAATGGTCCATTTAAACGTGTGGATTACATTAGATCAACTATGTACTTGTGTGTGGCGGAGAAAAAAAATCAATTAAAAATTAAAATCGGAGCATATTGAACTCCTCCAAATATAACGCAGAAATGAAAACTAAACTTAAAAACAAATATCATAGATCTGAGTTAAAAGTACCATAAACTTAAAACAGAAACATGTGAAATGCAAACTGAAAAAGAAGTCTGATAAAACAATCACATAATTAAGAGCTCTAATATAAATGGAAAACTATCGAAAGAAAATAAAATCACGAACACAAATCACATGATAAACATAATACACTTCAATAAGAGTCACACTATAAATCCACTTATTCTCGCAAACTTCACACGCATTCCGGCCAACCTTCGCGTGCTACCACGCGCACCAGTACCCACAATGCAAGCATCTCCAGTTTCCTGAGAACACCCATTGCCTCGCCTTGCCCAGGCCACCGTCCCTCGTTCCCTCTCTGTTTACTTAGAACATGGGAGCACAATCAGCGGCAGAAGTATGGAGCTTGTTCTTGTCCTGTTTACGTTTCTAGTGCTTAACTTCAGGTATTTCTGCATGGTTGGTCTGCTGCCGTGCGGGGCTGTATAGTTGGATGTTGGAGGAAGTGGTGCCCAGTAACCTTCTGTCCTACGTCATCTCTGTGTCCCTTCTCATTTACAGTGCTTTATATTGTTATAAGTTGCCTGTTTGATACAAAGTTACAATAATCATTCTCGTGTAAATCTAAAAATGTGCTTGGAAGCATTTTACTTCCAAAACTTTTTCTTCTTTTACTTCTTCAAGTTGTGTCTGGAGAGTTTTTTTTCCTGGATATTGTGGTTGTAGAAAACTTGTTACTCACTATTTGAAAGACATGAAAATAAATAGGAGTATAAACTGACAAATCGTAGGTGAATGTAGTAAAATATTTGTCTACGAGTGAAAGAGTTAAGATGAATATATAGGGTGTGATGAGAGAGAGAGAGAGAGAGAGAGAGAGAGAGAGAGAGAGAGAGAGAGAGAGAGAGAGAGAGAGAGAGAGAGAGAGAGAGAGAGAGAGAGAGAGAGAGAGAGAGAGAGAGAGAGAGAGAGAGAGAGAGAGAGAGAGTGTGTGTGTGTGTGTGTGTGTGTGTGTGTGTGTGTGTGTGTGTGTGTGTGTGTGTGTGTGTGTGTGTGTGTTGGGGGCAGCACTATATACCTGGGACGCCAGCACATAAACAAACACTAACTAAGCAATATAAGCACGCGTACATAACCATACTGGTGAGAAACGTGTGGACGCACTCGCCAAATGTGTGTCAGCATAGAGACACAGATGAATGGCTACAACACAACTCTGCCACGAACACTGCCTGGTACAACAAAACAAAACACGATGCATTACAAAATTACATCAAAACTCATAGGTTCCGAATAATTTTTTGATGGTCAAACTTTCACGATCGACATCAATTGGAAGAGCCTAATCCATCTCTCTCTCTCTCTCTCTCTCTCTCTCTCTCTCTCTCTCTCTCTCTCTCTCTCTCTCTCATATCCTACTCCTCTAATCTAAACCCTTTCATTCCTAGACAAATATTTTCCTACATGAATAGACCTAAGATTTTTCAGTTTACGCTTATATTTATAGGCTAGTCTATCAAATAGTTATGTAACCTGGGAAAAAGGAGACAAAATTAATAATCTATTCTCTCTTTTCCTTTCGTTCTGTAACCATGCAAACATTTTTTTTTTGTTACATAGCTTCCAACGTTACCAAAGGGAATCTATGGGAGTGACATATAACAATCAAATCTTCCCTCACTCGATTACTATGCTAACAACAACACTGCAACACCACCTTCGTGAGTCGTCCACACACACCCTCACTGCTTTTTGTAAAGAATTATATGGCACTGCATGGAAAAACAAAATAGATCAAAAGTCGCTACCTCATGCGGAACAAGGCTAACAGAAATATGTATAGAAAGGAAAAAAGTGCACCGTGTTGACATACAGAGGAAATTGACCGGAAATGACGGGATGCAAAGGTATAATCTCCACCCGTGTCTTAATTTCCGTGAATTGAATTGAAACATTGGAAACTGGGTTAAAAAATAAATCCGGTTGTATGTCTCTCTACAGAAATGGGAGAAGAGAAAAATACAATATTTCATACGCACAGCAAAACTATTGTCCACCTCCAAACCTTTCCACCTCTTCAAGGAACGTAAATCACGGGAAAGACATGAAATAAAAAAAATCCCTGAATTCATCGCTAGCAGCTACAGAAACAATGTAGAGATGCCTGCATGTGCTTTGAGAGAAGAAAACAATGATTTTTTTTTCACTTCTTGAAAGAACTGAAATTACATGAAAGACAACGAAAGCATCCCTGAATTTCCCGCTAAGAGATACAGAGAGTGGCTTAAAGAGAACAAAATCAGTTTCTCGCTTTTTGGAGCTGAAATCACAGAAAAGATACTTAAAGTGTCCCTAAATTCATAGCTAAGGAGAAACAGAAAATGTTGCATGTGTATTCCTTAGAAAGTTGCTAATTAATACCTCACATCTCCCTAACCATCACATCTCTGCCAATAACTCATGATACACTTCCTTACAAGGGATAGGTCAACAATGACACCTAGATAAGAATGAACCTGCCCTCAGAAAAAAGGGAAAAAACGAGAGAAATAGTCAAACAAAATATAATACGGCTAATGTTAGAACTTTCTTTCACAGTATATTGAAGTCCACGCTGATAATCTGTCCCCGTCCACTTTCCTCTCATCGATCATCAAAAGCAAATGAGAATAAACAATAAATAAATAAAGGAAGGAAGGAATTAACGACACAAACAAAAACGGCTAAAATAAACAACATATAAAAACCATCATCCCTTATCTGATCTAGCGTGGCTAAAATAGAAGAAAAAAAAAAACAGAGAAAGAGGAGTTTTGGCGGTTGAACGGGGTCACTAAACACGTCTATCACTTCTATCCGTGTAATCTCTTAACGCGTTGATTGCTGATGGGAAGACAACACTAATAATTTGTTGAGTAGCTTTGTATTTTACTTCGCTGAAATAAGATTACGGATACTGAGAGGTTTGTTTTCTTTCGATCTTTTTTCCGTACGTAGTTTACTGGTAGTGGCGAGTAAGTCTTTAGTTATGGAGTATTAAACAACAATATCAACACCAACACGGCTCTCTCTCTCTCTCTCTCTCTCTCTCTCTCTCCTGTGTTTTCATCTTCCTTTCCCTTTTCTCTTATCTCCTCTCACCTCTCCATATTTTTACTCCCATACTCTCTCTCTCTCTCTCTCTCTCTCTCTCTCTCTCTCTCTCTCTCTCTCTCTCTCTCTCTCTCTCTCTCTCGTCAGCTCGCCGCAGGATATTCACACAGGAGCCATATACCTGACGCCTAACATAAACGGACAAGCATTTCAGCTCGCCCCGCCTCCCGCCGCCGCTGGGGAGCACACACGCTGGTGATTACGCTCGATCGCTGTGTTAATTACTATGTTATTCGTTGTTCCGAGCACACACTACGGCGCTGGTGGTGCTGAGTGGGCGGTGGCGGTGGCGGTGGTGGTGGTATTAGTTTTCTAGTGGGATAGATTGAGAAGATGATGTGATGCAGTGATGTGGTGTAGTATTGTAAACATCACACGGGATCTCTTTAGTGTTGTGGTGATAATGGTGACAATAGAGGTGGTGGTGGTGGTGGTGGTGGTGGTGGTGGTGGTGGTGGTATTGGTGTTGGTTTTCCTCGTGGGGCAGGTTGCGGTGATGACGTAATAATGTGGTCATGTGATGCATTAATGTAACATCGCAGGGCACTTGCATGTAGTAGTGTGGCAAGACTGAGATATTATGGTGAATCTGTGAGGTTGTGGTGCTGTCTTGTGTAGTGTTAATGCACACATATGTTTGTATCTGTGGGAATGCAAGCCGGTCTCAAGGTGCCTTCATGTCTTGCTGTGGCCTAGCTGAGCCCAGAACAAGAGGCACTACACAGGGGGTAGAGGGACGCAAGGCAGGAGTGTACAGGCTCTCCTAAAGATATATTCTCTCTCTCTCTCTCTCTCTCTCTCTCTCTCTCTCTCTCTCTCTCTCTCTCTCTCTCTCTCTCTCAAGTAGAACCCCAGGGCGGGAGAGATGAGGGGAGAGGAGAGGTGGGAGGGAGAGAAGAGAGGGAGAGGTGAAAAGGGGAGAGAAGGCCATGAGGCAAAAGCTTCCTCCCCCTAAAAGGCACCTGCGAGGCACCACCATACCTGTACCTGTATATTTTACTCTACTATAATTAAAATGGCGGAAGAGAGAGAGAGAGAGAGAGAGAGAGAGAGAGAGAGAGAGAGAGAGAGAGAGAGAGAGAGAGAGAGAGAGAAAAAAAAAAAGCAATAAGCGTTACTTAATTGTCTTTTTCTTCCCTTTTTTGGTGTGTGACGCAGAAAGTGGCCTTTTTCCTGCTGACTTCAGTATAAAACGTGATCAAAAATATTCAATCAGGCGAGCAGTCTTGGCGGCCCTCCCAACAGGTCCCGGTGACTCCACTTCCCCCGATCCTTACTCGCGCTGATTAAATCCACGGGGGAAAGTGGACTCAGCGGGAACAACGGCCGACTAATTTTTTGGTCTTGGTCTACGCGGGTATTTGTTGTTTGTTAACCTTATTCGTTTATTGTCTTAACATGATAAGCTTCATATCCCGTAAGGGTGGATATTAAATATACATCATTTAATCGCTTAACTCTTGTGTGTCAGGTGGCGCTGGTGGTGGTACTGGCGGTAAAGGTAGTGGTGGTGGTGGTGGTGGTGGTGGTAGTGAAGTGAGCACCAGACCAGTCCATTCCCTGCCTCTTACTCCTCATACTCCTGTACTCTCCCCACTCCCTCTCCCTCTCTCTCTCTCTCTCTCTCTCTCTCTCTCTCTCTCTCTCTCTCCCCGTGACTTGATGAATATATATAGCAGGTTTTCATAATCCCAAAAGTTAGGTTGATGAAAGTTTTCCTGTTCTAAAAGGAAGTAATATATCTGGATTCGACTTTTAATCTAGTGGGCGACGGTGGTGGTGGTGGTAGTGGTAGTAGTGGTGGTGGTGGTGGTGATGGTGGTGGTGGTGAGATGCGAACTGGCTTGCGGTGGTGGAAGTGGTAGTAGTGAGAGACAGATAGCTGGCGAAGGAGTTATTTGTGGTGGTGGTGAGTGGTGGTGGTGGTGGTGGTGGTGATGGTGGTGGTGGTGGTGGTGGTGGCAAGTCTTATCGTGGAAGGAAGAACGAGATGGTACGCAGAGAAGACTAATACTCCTCCTCCTTCTTCTTTCTCCTCTTCCTCCTCCTCCTCCTCCTCCTCCTCCTTCTTTCTACTCCTTCTCTTTCTACTGTTTCTTCTCACGGTGCGTTAATCTTGACCTATATACTTTACTAGTAACTTACAAACACGGTGGATCACGGAATACCATTACTTATATTACTACAATCTCTCTCTCTCTCTCTCTCTCTCTCTCTCTCTCTTCTCTCTGACTTGTTGGATAGTATACGTATGTAATCTTACGTCAAACTTCACTCACACACACACACACACACACACACACACACACACACACACACACACACACACACACACGGTCCCTAGACTGATTCCATATTCATTAAAACTCTGTGAATAAGTAACTCGAAACAGCGAACTGACGCTCATCGGGTGGTGGTGGTGGTGGTGGTTGTGGTGGTAGTTGTGGTGGTGGTAGTAGTAGTAGTGGTGGTGATGGTATTGGTACTACAACAACAACAATAACAACAACTACTACAACAACAACAACTACTACTACTACTACTACTACTACTACTACTATCACCACCACCAATACTACCACCACCACCACCACCACCACTACCACGTACCAACAACCAGCATCTCCTTTCTTCAGCAAATACTTTCTTGCACCAACAGAGGACCAGACTAGGAGTGCCTCCAGAGAGAGAGAGAGAGAGAGAGAGAGAGAGAGAGAGAGAGAGAGAGAGAGAGAGAGAGAGAGTATATGAGCACTTCCTAAGCCCCGTTCACGAAAGCCACACCCTCTACCAGCAAGCCATGCACACCTTACTGTTCCTCCCTGCCTCATCCCCTGCCCTCTTCTGGACGCCCCTGCCCCTGCCCCTGCCCCTCCCCTGGCGCTGCGTTCATCTATTGGTGGTGAAATAAGTAATACACGTCCGCGGCGCTGCTTCCGCGAGGTCTCTGTGGGAAACTTTTTAATTTTCTCCACATGATTGTTCTGTTTGTTCTTGCGACTGTGGTGATGTGCTGGTTGCTCCTCCTCCCTCCCCTCACACCCCCACCCCCCTTCTCTCTCTCTCTCTCTCTCTCTCTCTCTCTCTCTCTCTCTCTCTCTCTTGGGATAACTTGCCTTGCTTACGAATTGTAGTGTATACCAAGTGTGTGTGTGTGTGTGTGTGTGTGTGTGTGTGTGTGTGTGTGTGTGTGTGTGTGTGTGTGTGTGTGTGTGTGTGTGTGTGTGTGTGTGTGTGTGTGGAGGTGCGAGGCTTAGGAACAACAAAATACGATGGTAAATGTTGATGCCTTCCAGCAGTGAAAGGAGAGAGAGAGAGAGAGAGAGAGAGAGAGAGAGAGAGAGAGAGAGAGAGAGAGAGAGAGAGAGAGAGAGAGAGAGAGAGAGAGAGAGAGAGAGAGAGAGAGAGAGAGAGAGAGAGAGAGAGAGAGAGAGAGAGAGAGAGAGAGAGAGAGAGAGAGAGAGAGAGAGAGAGAGAGAGAGAGATACAAAGGAAAGAACAGACAGCAACAGCCCTACTGGACCTAACGAGGCTGTCTGTGTGACTATTCTACCACTACAGATTCTACGAGTTAGAAGCTGAAAGACACTAGTGTTCAAGGAAGGAAAACAAGAGGGCACAGGGAGAAAGAAAGTCAAAGATGTGACAGGAGAGGTTGGAAGAGAAATGCAGCTGTCTAGCATACAGTAACTAAAAGAAAAAAAAATATGCTGGAGCAAAATACGTTATTTTGCACCTGCGAGGCGATTGTCCAACCTTTGTTTAAAAGTTTCTATTGTGGTACTACCGACAACATGTGCTGAGAGAGAGTTTACATTTACAATTCTATTGAAGAAATAATGCTTAGCCATTATTTCTAGTCGTGTTGATATTATCAATGATAAGATAATTGTTTACATTTTCGTTATCAAACCCCCGAAACATTTCAAACAGCTCAATTAAGTCCCATAGCATTTGTCTTTTCTCTAAAATCTGTAAGTACGCGAATATATTAAAATATGTATCTATCTACTCATCTATCTGTCTGTCTGTCTGTTGGGTTTGCAAGTTGACAGGGAGAAGTGTGTATGTCCGTCTGTCCGTCTGTCTAATTGTTTGTCTGTCCGTCTATTAATCATACACATTTTTGAAGGTGTTTATACATTATGAACAGGAAAAGCACTCTTGAGAACCTTTATCTATATAAATTTATTTTTCTAAATTGTTTCTGTTTGTTTGTCTATGGAATTACACGGCTTTTGAGGGTATTTTCAATAATATTCAGGATAAAACATTCTTGAGGTCCCTTATCTATCTAAATACTTGTTTCTGTATGCTTGTATGTGACATTATACGGGTTTTTGAGTGTGTTTTTACTATTAAGGCGGGTTTGCACGTGCCAATTTGCGACTGAAAGTTTACGTCGGTAGAGTTTCCGACTCATTCCGTCTAGTCGGAAAGTGTCACAAGTAGCGATTGGAAAGTATCGATAAGTTGGTGCCTTGGTGTGAAGTGAATGTAAACAAACAGCTACCCGCCAAGATGTCTTCCTTCAGTGACGATGCTGAAGCTATTTTTTTTTTCTTTTTTTTTTACGTAGGGAAGAGGGCCAGCCAAGGGCAAAAAAAAAAAAAAAAAAAAGAAAGTTAGAAAAAGCCCACTTGAGCGCTGGCTCTCCAAAGAGTACAAAAAGTGCCAAAACCGTCAGCCAGAATTAGGGGAGCAAATGCCTCGATACCTCCCTCTTAAAAGAAGACAAATTGTAGGAATTTGGAAATACAGATGCAGGGAGGGAGTTCCAGAGTTTACCAGTGAAAGGGATGAATGATTGAGCGTACTGGTTAACTCTTGCATTAGAGAGTTGGACAGAATAGGGATGAGAGGAAGAAGAAAGCCTTGTGCAGCGTGGCCGCAGGAGGAGGGAGGCATGCAGTTAGCAAGATCAGTAGAACAGTTACCATGAAAATAGCGATAAAATATAGAAAGGGATGCAACATTTCGGCGGTGAGAAAGAGACTGAAAACAGTTAGTCAGAGGAGGGAGTTGATGAGACGAAGAGCTTTCGATTCCACCCTATCAAGCAAAGCTGTGTGACTGGAACCCCCAAACATGCGAAGAGTACTCCATACAGGGACGGATAAGGCCCTTATACAGAGTAAGCAGTTGGAGGGCGAGAAAAACTGGCGGAGACGCCTCAGAACACCTAACTTCATAGAAGCTGTTTTAGCAAGAGATGAGATGTGAAGTTTCCAGTTAAGATTATGAGCAAAGGACAGACCGAGGATATTCATTGTGGAAGAGGAGACAGTTGAGTGTCATTGAAGAAGAGGGATAGTTGTCTGGAAGGTTGTGTCGAGTTGATAGATGGAGGAATTGAGTTTTGAGGCATTGAAAACTACTAGATTTTCTCTGCCCCAATCGGAAATTTTTGAAAGATCGGAAGTCAGGCGTTCCGTGGCGTCCCTGCGTGATCTGTTAATTTCCTGAAGGGTTGGACGTCTCTGAAAGAACGTGGAAAGATGTAGGGTGGTATCATCAGCGTAGGAGTGGATAGGGCAAGAAGTTTGGTTAAGAAGGTCATTAATGAATAATAGAAAGAGAGTGAGTGACAGGACAGAACCCTGAGGAACACTACTATTAATAGGTTTAGGAGAAGAACAGTAGCCGTCTACCACAGCAGCAATAGAGCGGTCGGAAAAGCGTACCGGAAGAGTCAACAGAAAAGAAAATGCTACTGGATACGTTCCTGGCTAAGTAGAAGGAAAGAAAGGAGTGTCTACCACACTCTAAATTAACATACATTTCTCATAAGAAAATTGTTAATCTTAAGAGGAATCTGCACAATTGCGATCAAATTCTCACACTCTATCTAATCATTTGTTTTTGTATGCTTGCCTGTTAACTATTTGTTTTTTTTAGGTGTTTTCATTATTATACAGGAAAAAAAACACTCAAGAAAACCTGGTTAATTATCTCTGTAGCTTTGCAAATAAATAGGTGTAGTGAGAGAGTGAAGGGTTTCAGAACACCGGCCAAGATCTAACAATAGTAATGATTCTCTCTCAATAACCTAATGATTTTCTCAGACGCAAAAAAAGTAAGAATAAAAATGGAGAGACAATAAAAACTGTGGGAACAATGTCATTGGGAGGCGAACTTCCACTCACCCCAAAGAAAATACAATGCGATTTTTATTGGAGGTGAGATTCCGTGTGTGTGTGTGTGTGTGTGTGTGTGTGTTTTTTTTTTTTTTTTTGTGTGTGTGTGTGTGTGTGTGTGTGTGTTCACTGTTTGATCTGCTGCAGTCTCTGACGAGACAGCCAGACGTTACCCTACGGAACGAGCTCAGAGCTCATTATTTCCGATCTTGAGATAGGTCTGAGACCAAGCACACACCACACACCGGGATAACAAGGTCACAACTCCTCGATTTACATCCCGTACCTACTCACTGCTAGGTGAACAAGGGCTACACGTGAAAGGAGACACACCCAAATATCTCCACCCGGCCGGGGAATCGAACCCCGGCCCTCTGGCTTGTGAAGCCAGCGCTCTAACCACTGAGCTACCGGGCCGTGTGTGTGTGTGTGTGTGTGTGTGTGTGTGTGTGTGTGTGTGTGTGTGTGTGTGTGTGTGTGTGTGTGTGTGTGTGTGTGTGTGTGAACTGAGCGCAAGAGCTCTTTGATGCATATTTATACATATATTGAAGGGAAGTATTAACCCCAGAGAGAGAGAGAGAGAGAGAGAGAGAGAGAGAGAGAGAGAGAGAGAGAGAGAGAGAGAGAGAGAGAGAGAGAGAGAGAGAGAGAGAGAGAGAGAGAGAGAGAGAGAGAGAGATTTCTACAGCATACTTCTAGAGAAAAGGTAACTTTTTAGCTTGCTTCAAACCTGTGCACACCACCTGTCTGCTGTGAATGATACGAGATTGAGAAAATCATGTTTTTATCTATTTATTATTTTTTTTTACTAGTTCAGTTTTCCTTTGTTTCTCTTTCACATACTATAGTTCCTACTTCATTTTATCTCATCTAGTGCTTCGCCTCTGTAGTAGTAGTAGTAGTAGTAGTAGTAGTAGTAGTAGTAGTAGTAGTAGTAGTAGTAGTGGTGGTAATAGTAGTAGTGGTGTATAGTGGTTGTTGTGTAGTAGTAGCAGTAGTAGTAGTAGTAGTAGTGGTAGTAGTAGTAGTAGTAGTAGTAGTAGTGGTAGTGGTGGTAGTAGTGGTGGTGTGCAGTAGTTGTTGTAGTAGTAGTAGTAGTAGTAGTAGTAGTAGTAGTAGTAGTAGTAGTAGTAGTAGTAGTAGTAGTAGTAGTAGTAGTAGTAGTAGTAGTAGTAGTAACATTATCATTCCTACCGTCGTTTTTTACAATTACAAGAACAAAACATTTACTTACTTGCTTTTGACATGAACGCACCTCAATCTGCCTACTCTAACGCATCAGAACTCTTTAATCTACAATTCTACACGTTCAATCACTAAACATTTACGTGACCGAACCAGTGACATCGCAAACTGTAAAATGTGATGGACGCTCCCTTGGCTTAGACATTACGACACCTTCAATCAATCAGTGAAGCTACTTATATAGTCAGTCAGTCATCCCGACCTACCCTTAGTCCTTTACATCACTCACTCGGTTATTGTCCGTTGACGTTTGAGTGTTAAAAGTAGAAATCATGAAGTATTATTAAAATCATATTTGTCGCTGGTCAGACTGCATCTAGATTATGCTGTACAGTTCTGGTCTCCACATAATAGGATGGATACAGGTCTATTAGAATCAGTACAAAGAAGAATGTCTAAAAGGATACAGGGGATAAGGAATATTCCCTACAAAGCGAGACTGAAGATACTAAAGTTGCATTCCTTAGAGAGACGTAAGTTAAGAGGGGACCTGATAGAGAAGTACGAGTATTTAAGTGGCAATGGGGTTATAACAAAGGGGACATGAGCAAATTTCTTAGGATCAGTATCTAGAATTGAACCAGAAATAATGGGTTCAAGCTTGAGAAATTTAGGTTTAGGAAAGAAATGGGAAGGAATTGGTTCTCTAACAAAGTAGTTGATGAATGGAACGGACTCAGTAATATTGTTAGTGGTGAGTCAGTAGGGCGCTTTAAAAGAAGATTAGACAAATTTATGGATGAGGTTTTTTTTTTTTTTCTACACATTAAGTGTTATTTCCGAACAAAAAGGTATTACCAGTCAGTTAAGGTCAGTAGTTACAATGAGACGGACTAATATGGTGAAAAAAAGAAAAACAAAAACAAAAGTACTTGAGATATTCACTTTCTTTTCATGTTACTAAACGAATGCAAAAAGTATGGTGACAATAAGACAAGAAAAAAAAAAATAAAATAAATAAATAAATAAGATAAGATAAAGAAATAGATAGACAAAACAAATAAAGAAATATATAAAAATGTTATTCTCTTCAGGATTAAATAATAACAAAAAATCTTTGCATTAAAAATAATAACGTAATTAAAAACTGTTGTCGTTAAATTGTCGCAGTTCGTAATGTACGTGTAATTTATCTTAACTCTAAATCTACAAGTTGCAATATGCTCTGCGCTTCAGGGGATGTGCTGTAGCTGTTTACACTCCCACCATTAATTACATAAGAGGGCGAGGAAGATACACAGGTTGTTCTTAGCCACAATCAAAGTCTGCCTCTATCTCAGCACACTATTGGTAGTTTCATTACTGGACAGTTTTCTCTCATTGATCTACATTTTTTGCGGCTTTTATTTTTGTGTCACAATTTCATAAATCGTTGTGTAATAAAAAAATATAAATGATCAACCCATTTTTTTTTTTTTTTTCTTTTTCCTTTTGATCCTTTTGACATTTTTTTTTTTTTTTGGGGGTGGGGTTGAATGGTATCTTCGTGGGCCTTTCCTTCGATATATTTTTTTTTTTTTTGGCATTCGGTCAGTGTTCTTCTTACATATAATAATAAAAAAAGTGTGTATTAAAGCAGGTAGTTTTGCGAAGTGACTTTAGTAGTGAAAGAGTTACTTAACTTTTCACTGTTGAGCACATTATTTCTCTAACACCTACAGCTTTTATTTCTCTATTTTGCAATAAGGCATCTTTTTAATAGTTTTGAGTGCTAAAAAGATAAAAATCAAGCATCCATTCTTGTTTTTTCCTCCCGTGTCTCAATGCATAACAATTTCTCTAGTGCTATGAAGGCTGACGAAGAACGACTGCAGCAGGAAAAGTATTAATCAATGGAGTCAAATGAGGCTCAGTCGAGGTGAGTGCAAGACAGATCTAAGACACTTCTCGTAATTCTGATGTTCTTTCCTGGACAATTCTCTTTTGGCACTGTGGCCTTCACTTTTCACCTATTTAAATATTTATTACTCTTTTCATTCCCTTGACCAGAACCATTCTTATAGCAAATATGTCTCTTGTTACTTTTACCCTATGATAATAAAAAAGAAAACTTCTGTAGAGACTAATTTACTCTGATAAGACTGATGATGATGATGATGATGATGATGATGATGATGATGATGATGATGATGATGATGATGATGAAGATTATAGCGATGGTGGTGGTAAGACCTTAACATAATGCTTATACTTGTAATCTTTAAGGATGCATAGATGATCAGTAAAAAAAAAAAAAAAAAAATAGTAAAGCGTAGCAACATCGTTAGAAAGTCATTAAAAAAGATAAAATCCACAGCACTCTTCAAGGAAAGGCTGCTGAAGTGTCCCTGGGGCTGAGCACCTCGACGATGAAAGATGCGATGCTGAAATTGAATACGACTGAGAACTGAAGAAGAAAAGGTGATGGTAATAATGATAAATATAGTGAGGTTACTACTACTACTACTACTACTACTACTACTACTACTACTACTACTACTACTACTACTGCTGCTATTAACACGAATATTAATAATTGCTGCTTTGGAAAATGAATGAACTATATATATATATATATATATATATATATATATATATATATATATATATATATATATATATATATATATATATATATATATATATATATAATCAACGTGAAATATGTGAAAATAGACTAATATTAGTAAAATGAATAATTATACGTAATCATTAATTTGTATCGATGAATAATAAAAATGTCATTATTCATATAACAGCAGCAGCTGCAGCAGCATCAAGAAGAAGAAGAAGAAGAAGAACAAGAACAAGAACAAGAACAAGAACAAGAACAAGAACAAGAAGAAGAAGAAGAAGAAGAAGAAGAAGAAGAAGAAGAAGAAGAAGAAGAACAACAACAGCAACACCAACAACAACAACTACTACTACTACTACTACTACTACTACATTAATATTGATAATGATAATAATATTAATAATAATAATAATAATAATAATAATAATAATAATAATAATAATAATAATAATAATAATAATAATAATAATAATAATAATAATAATAAAAATAATAAGAATAATAACCATAATAATAATAATAATAATAATAATAATAATAATAATAATAATAATAATAATAATAATAATAATAATAATAATAATAATAATAACAATAATACCTAATAATAATAATAATGATAATAACAACAACAATAATAATAATAATAATAATAATAATAATAATAATAATAATAATAATAATATACTACAACAACTACAACAACAACAACAACAACAGCAACTACTACTACTGCTACTACTACAACTACTACTGCTACTATTTCCTGCTTACTGGTTCGTTCATTTCTTATCAATTTCTCGTCCTTTGTTTCCTCCACTTCCTCCTCTTCCACCTCTTTTTCCTCCTTTTCCACCCCTCCCTGCCGTTATTAATATCTCACTGACCTGTGATCACCGTTGCCAGAACAAGAGAGATCACCTCCATTACATTTTCATGGCCAGCTGTCTGCCCTTTACTTGGCAACACTGTTCTTCACAATTCATCAGTTCTTCCTCAATTAGTTTTTTTTTTTTTCTCTCTACGATCCAGGAAGGCATTTCTCTCTCTCTCTCTCTCTCTCTCTCTCTCTCTCTCTCTCTCTCTCTCTCTCTCTCTCTCTCTCTCATAGACTTCAATTACGTTCTTTTCCGTTATTGTTATAAATTATGACTATGACTCTCTCTCTCTCTCTCTCTCTCTCTCTCTCTCTCTCTCTCTCTCTCTCTCTCTCTCTCTCTCTCTCTCTCTCTCTTTCTCTCTTCCAAATACTTTCAGTAGAATACAAAATATAATTTTTTTATCTCTCTATATCTTTTTTTTTATTTTTTTTATTCACGTTCACATTCTTTTTGAGATAATCCGGGAAAGACGAGAGCGGATATTGGTGCTCGCTGATTTATTTATTTACTGACTACTGGCTGACTTATTTATCCATCATCTCATTTCATCTCATCGGTGTGCCTGGCCTGGGATTGCACCTTTGCTCCGCCGGCCATCGGAGTCAGGCAGTTATTGCACTGGATGCACTCTGAGCCTGGCCAGGGGGTAGTGGTAGGTGGTAGTGGTAGGTGGTGGTGGTGGTGGTGAGAGGAGAAAGAGAAGGAGGAGGAGGAGGAGGAATACACAGGAATACAAAAGAAGGCAAACAGCAACAGACTCTGAGGTCCTTACTAGGCTGTTTGTTGAGACTATTTACTATCTACCAGTAATAGAGACAAGACAGCAAAGCAGAAGGCACTTCCCCACTCATCCCTTCCTCCAGCAGAGGCTGGCAGGAAAAAAGGCAAAACCAAGTGATATTGAAAAGCCACACGGAATTTTAGTATAGAGTGAAAAGGAAATGTGTAATCTACGTGTGACTACTACTGTTTGTGGGAGAAAGTGTTAAAACTTGGTAAATGTCATGTTGTATGTGGATTGTGTACGTGGATGCACAGTGTGTGTGTTGAATGGGTGGTGCGGCAGCCTTGCCTGGCGCTTTCCAGGGAGGCAGCAGTCAATCACGTCCCAGCTCCGTTCAATCCACTGAGATAACATACTTTCCTATAGGGACGCCGTACGCTGGTTTTCCCTTGCAACATTGATTCCTGGTACTTTAGTTGCCGTAGTAGTAGTAGTAGTAGTAGTAGTAGTAGTAGTAGTAGTAGTAGTAGTAGTAGTAGGAGGAGGAGGAGGAGGAGGAGGAGGAGGAGGAGGAGGAGGAGGAGGAGGAGGAGGAGGAGGAGGAAAAGGAGGAGTACAATGACAACGACGATTACAGCGACGAGAAATGCAAGGATGAGGAGGATTTATTATCACATATAAAAACATAAGACAATAGTGAAGCTGCAGGAGGCCGTCTGGCAAACAAATGGCAGTCTCTGTACGAATATATCTACCGAGTTCAACCTATCATCCCCATCCATTAATTTGTCTTATCTTCCTTTACCATTATTGTTGTTGTCATTATCATTTCTTCTTATTATTATAATAATTATTATTATTATTATCATTACTATTATTATTATTATTATTATTATTATTACTATCATTATTAATATTATTAACTATTATTACTATTATTATTATTATTACTATTACTATTATTAATATTATCATTATCAATATTACTATTATCATTATCATTATTATGTAGGAGGGGCAATGTTAGAGGGCAATAGAATTAGAAATATAAAATATACTCTCTCTCTCTCTCTCTCTCTCTCTCTCTCTCTCTCTTATATATATATATATATATATATATATATATATATATATATATATATATATATATATATATATATATATATAGAGAGAGAGAGAGAGAGAGAGAGAGAGAGAGAGAATATTAGAGTTGGACAGAATAGGGTGATATAAGTAGAAAAGAATACTTTCTGCAGGGAGGTTGCAGTAGCGGCTGGGGAGTGGACAGGAGGAGGAGGAGGAGGAGGCATGCTGCTGGCAAGGTCAGAAAAGTGGTTAGCTTGAAAACAGCGATGAAAAATAACAAGAAACGCAACACTGTGGCAATGAGAGACGCTGAAGTTAGTTAGAGGAGATTACTTGATAAGACGAATAGCTGGCGGCGATCAGGTTTTTGGTTGTTAAATGATATTTGTGTAAGAATCTTTCCATTGAGAATAGATAAAGAAAATCTTTAGAGGTAGTAAATTGACGTATCAGGGCGGTAGTCTGAGGTCACCCACTTTTTAGCAAGAGGCTGAATGTAGGCAAACTTCCAGCAAGGAGAGGTAGATTTTGATTGAGTTAAACTTGGCAAGGTGCAAGCACAAAAGCACAGATTTGGAGAACAGTAGGATCCATCAGGTTCATAAGCCACCCAAAGATTTAAGTCAGCGAGGGCATGAAAAATATCACTGCGAAGCATCTTAATGGGTACCATGAAGTAGTCAGATGGTAGAGGAGAGAAGGGAATAAGCCTTGAATCATTCAAAGTTTAGTAAAGATTGAAGCGAAGAGTTCAGTTTCAGAGATAGATGAGATGGTAGAGGCATCGGCAGAATGTTGGGTGTATTTACAAGGCAGTCAGGAATACGAGTAGAGTATTGCACCAGTTGCTTAAAGTCGTGGAAGACAGACCAATTCTAGGCTAGTTCACCAGGTTGGTCAGTGAAGGAAAAGAAAGCCAAAGCCGGTGGAAAATATTGAAGTTTCCAGGAAATGAAGACCCCAAAGTCAGTCAGAATGTGCTCCACTCTGGATGTTGAGTAGTCAAAGAATTTCCTATAGTCTGAAGCGTTATACGAGAGGTATACAACGGAGATTAATTTTGTTTGAGAGTTACTCTGTAGTTGTAACTAGATGGTGGAAAATTTGGAAGATTCAAGAGCGTGGGCACCAGAGCGTGACACACATACCCAACTTCCAACTTTGGATTGAAAGTGACGATAGAGAGAAGGCGGAAGAATAAGAATAAGAGGATAACGACAAGGATTGCATAAAAACTACTGTGCAATCTGCTGGTATAGAATAAAAGCGAAGACGACGACTATGAGAGGAGCAGGCCGATGCCATGGAGGACGATGAGGAGGAAGAAGAGGAGGATCGAAAAATACAAAATTCTTTACTGATGCAAAACAACCACGCCTTAATCAGTCAACGTTCTCTTAAGTTTACAGACAACCTGAAAAGAAAGGACAAAAACGAAAGCAAATAGAATTCCCAACAGAACACAGAACGCACGCGAGCACCTAACCGTTGGACTCACTAATAAAGGGGAAAAAAAAAAACTGAGAAAAGGAAAAAAAAAAAAAAAGAAAAAGAGAAAGAAAGAGAAACATGCAACTGGCTCACTGCGCTCCCCATCAGACCTAAAGGCTTCACTCAGCTATAAAAAATAAAGGACAAAGTTAAAAAAAAAAGAAAGTAAAAACGGAACCGTGGCTTGACTTTCGTATTGCTCGGCCCCACAATGATCCAGCTGATCCACGTGACTGCGCCCCACGTCATTTGGCTCAATTCACGTCACGGTTTTTGAAGCAGAGCGCGTCCCAGGCACCGGACATGAGGGAAGGGAAGAGCTTTACAATATCACCTCTCCTCCCTCCTACCTTGCCTATACCTTTTGTTAACTTCATATTTCTCATCTTCCTTTTCCTTCTCTGCACTCCTACCGCCTTCTCATACCTTTTCTGAGCACCCATAGTTGTTATTCGAAGGCGTCTCTCTCTCTCTCTCTCTCTCAAGGCCACTGATATGATTAGTCAGAATCTTATGAGTTTTATTCAGTTTATAAATTAAGAATCTTTGCTAAATTACTAACTATTGTAATAATGAAAATATCAAAAAAAATCCCGCCAACTTTTACTGCAGCCTGTCAAAAGTAGCTCCGGTAAAATCCCCAAAATGAAAGTACCATTGAAAACTCCAGTAACTTCCACCAGAGATATCAAAGGTAGTGACGATAAGACATTAGCAAGATTGAAATATGGTTCTCGAAGGTACGTACAAAAATGGGACTCATGTTGTATAAGGTAATAATAATAAAAAAATAATAATAAACAAAATATAATAAAAAAAATACAGATAAAATAAAGAGATGAATAAAAACATACAATTTTTGTTCTTTTGTGAGGAGAATTTACCAAGGTCGCAAAGAACCCTTATTAATTCATCACTGGAACCATTACATTATACCCTTGAAATCCTTATTACGTAATTTCAGGATGTCGAAAGGAATCTAGACAAGAGACGACAACAAAACGGCTGAGAATACGGATCTTTCTCATATGGTAAACACACACACTCACACACGCACACACACACACACACAAAATGGTAGACATGGTAGACACACACTCACTAACACACACACACAAAAAAAAAAAATTAATTAATAAATAAAAAATAAAAAAGTGCTTCTGTTTCATCTCAATTTATCTTTCAAAACAAATCTGAAAGAGGATGTTTCTTCCACAGCAACGTGAACTACTGAGCCATCATATAGCAAAGTGCAGTGTGTGATGGCTACGTGGGAGTTGTAAAAGTGAGAAATACCTGGACGATTATACGCTCCTGAATTTCTTGTCTTTTCCTATTTAATTTTTTTCATATAATTTCTCCGTTCTTAACTATTCCCTTTTGCTCCTTTTTACTCCTTTTCCTTCTCTTACATTTTAGTTTCTATGTGCCTTGCTTCTTCACTGATCATCATTCACTTCATGATCTGTTTGTTTTTTTTTTTTTTCTGCTCTCTCAAACTTTCATCTATCATTCTGTTCTTCATTTTTTCTACCTTGCTCATCTTTAGCCTCTGCTCTTCCCTGCGGTCACTCGCTTCAGAAGAGAAACTATCTATAAAAAAGAGGTGAGTACGAAGAGAAGATGAAGAAAAGGAGGAGGAGGAGGAGGAGGAGGAGGAGGAGGAGGAGGAGGAGGAGGAGGAGGAGGAGGAGGAGGAAGGAGAAGGAGAAGGAGGACGACGACGACGAGAATAATATAAAAAAAGATTGAAATTATAAAATGTCATTCTGCTTTAGAAATGTCCATCAAAAATAATAACAATACTAATAGCTACTACTACTACTACTACTACTACTACTACTACTACTACTACTACTACTACTACTACTACTACTACTACTACTACTACTACTACTACTGCTGCTGCTGCTACTACTACTACTACTACTGCTACTGCTGCTACTACTACTGCTACTGCTGCTGCTGCTACTACTACTACTACTACTTACTACTACTACTATGCTGCTGCTGCTGCTGCTGCTGCTGCTGCTACTACTACTACTACTACTACTACTACTACTACTACTACTACTACTACTACTACTACTACTACTACTACTACCTACTACTACTACTACTTCTTCTAGTACTACCACTACTATACTACTACAAGCACTGCCATTGTCGTCTGGTCAGCAGGTACACCAGATAAAACAGAAAGACTAAACTTGCGGAAAAATCAATCTAATGAGCGAATTAAGTGTTTCAGAATACAGAGCAATGTTACAAAAACTACACGGTCACGAGCTGAAACTTGCTGGACACTCAACTGGTAGGCACCGAACGTTCGATCTACTTGTTTTCGTTTGCTTCTTCCTTCCTCCTCGTTTTGCCCACTTTCCTTACTTGTCATGGTTAAAGCACTTCACTTGTCAGCCCGGTTGGATCTGTTACGGAGAGCACTGTAAATAACGTGGGGAAAGTTCGGTTCATCAAGGTTGTCACAGTAATTCAGAGGACTGCCAAGTGACACAGGAACACGGAGACATGGTAACGTTGCTTCCTGCACTATGTATCACCCAGTGCATGGCGGTAACTCGGCAGGTGAGGATACAGGGGCACATGAACGTTCTTATACTAGCTAGCATACCACGATGAATGCAACGCTTCTTGTATGATCGGCAAAGTTAAACTGCGCTGGGTATAGTTAGTGCTTGGATGGGTAACCCGCTGGAGTACCCATGATGACTGGTACGTACATCGATGCAAGGAAGATACAGCAAGACACAACAACACTGATTAATCCTTCGACTCATGACAGTTATTCAGCATTCCTGATCGAATTTACTAGGCACCACAATACACGAATCGCTTCACTGAATACTCGGACCATCTAGTTTTAGCATGTGGGGTGTTAGAGTGTACCTTTGAAAAATCATAATCTAAAATCACATAGAAAACTTTTTACTAAGCTGAGTGGAAGTCATAGTGGTCAAGAGGATAAAAGGCTTAAAAAAGAAAAGTTAATCACGACCTTTACAAGATACGTCAAATAATGAAAAAAAAAAATCTTGCACATGAAACTTTCTTACGTATCTGATAAATTGAGAGAGAGAGAGAGAGAGAGAGAGAGAGAGAGAGAGAGAGAGAGAGAGAGAGAGAGAGAGAGAGAGAGAGAGAGAGAGAGAGAGAGAGAGAGAGAGAGAGAGAGAGAGAGAGAGAGAGAGAGAGAGAGAGAGAGAGAGAGAGAGAGAGAGAGAGAGAGAGAGAGAGAGAGAGAGAGAGAGAGGTATAAAGGCAACCGTAAAGAAATAAAAAGAAAAGAGATAAACGAAATGTGATAGATAAGAAAATATAACACGAACTACACGTTATCACTTAGTATATCACACACACACACACACACACACACACACACACACACACAGGTACCTTAGCATAATGAGCACCAATCCATTACTCCCACGCTTCAGTGTTTACCTGAGAGAAGGTAATCTGCGAGCCAGGTAAACATCCACTCACTCTCTTACCTGAATCCTTGATCCGTCTTGACTTACACGAGAGAGAGAGAGAGAGAGAGAGAGAGAGAGAGAGAGAGAGAGAGAGAGAGAGAGAGAGAGAGAGAGAGAGAGAGAGAGAGAGAGAGAGAGAGAGAGAGAGAGAGAGAGAGAGAGAGAGAGAGAGAGAGAGAGAGAGAGAGAGAGAGAGAGAGAGAGAGAGAGAGAGAGAGAGAGAGAGAGAGAGAGAGAGAGAGAGAGAGAGAGAGAGAGAGAGTATTAAGGCAGTCAGTCACTTCCGGAAATGATGAATGTAGTGTGTGTGTGTGTGTGTGTGTGTGTGTGTGTGTGTGTGTGTGTGTGTGTGTGTGTGTGTGTGTGTGTGTGTGTGTATACCAGGCCCTCGCTCATCTCTCCATGTATGACTCGCCACTGAATTACACATCAGTGCACACATCATTACGCTGCTGCTGAAATGAAATCCGCCATGGGGCAAGAGAGAGAGAGAGAGAGAGAGAGAGAGAGAGAGAGAGAGAGAGAGAGAGAGAGAGAGAGAGAATAGATGCCACAAGACCTGTACGAGTGTAAAGAGAGTATCTGTGTATCTATTCAATTAATAACACTAGTAAACTACGTGTGGCAGAAATGAAGAGATAACTTTTCTCTCTCTCTCTCTCTCTCTCTCTCTCTCTCTCTCTCTCCTATTCGATACGCATTGAGTTGATTTATAAGACCTACAGATCTGAAGGTCATGATAATAAAAGGAAAGTGAGAAAGATATAATAAGGGAAATGTACCTTTTGAGAGAGAGAGAGAGAGAGAGAGAGAGAGAGAGAGAGAGAGAGAGAGAGAGAGAGAGAGAGAGAGAGAGAGAGAGAGAGAGAGAGAGAGAGAGAGAGAGAGAGAGAGAGAGAGAGAGAGAGAGAGAGAGAGAGAGAGAGAGAATACATACAAGACCTGCAGGTTAATGGTCTCCAACAAAGGCGATCTCAATATATATTCTGCTGCATAATGAATCACCGAGACCATATATGATTAGTAGCGAAACTCCCCCCCTCCCATTTCCTCCCGTCACACACTCTCTCTCTCTCTCTCTCTCTCTCTCTCTCTCTCTCTCTCTCTCTTGCTTTTCCTTCTTCTCTCTTTTTTTTCGATTTAGTCAAGTCTTCCCGCCAAGTATTGTTTTATATTGGACGAGAAATTCCTCAGTGCGTGTATTATAACAAATAACATCTAGAGAAACAAACAACCAAAACATGACGCATTGCTACTAGTAATTGTACACTTACAGGTAAATCATAAGTTGCGCAGTGCTTCTTTATATATATTTTTGTAGCAAGATATATTTGCATTTGCAGAAGATGAAAATGATGAATAAAACGAAAACTAAATATGGAAAGTACACCACCACCGTCACCACCACAGTCACCAACACCACCAAAGAAAAACAAGAGAATAACAATAAAAGCAACGATAACAAAATTACAAACACAAAATACAAGCTGCCCCTCAACACACTAAGCAAACACCATGCACAAAAGACATTATATACCGATAAACGAAATCTTTGCCTCTATTTCCTCTCCTAGCGGCAACACAACCCAGAAATAGCGGCGATCTCAACAAACACTTTATGGAGCACCGCACCTTCACTCTTGTTCATTGTCCTGCTCGCTTACCTGCCCGCTCAATGACCTGCCCCACCACCACCACCCGCCACCACCACCACCACCACCACCATTACCACTAACAACAACAGCAACAGCAACAACATCAGTAGCAGCATTACCACAACTACCGTCAACAAGCAAAACAAAACAACAAAAACAACAACACTACCCCCACCTATTCCGTCACCATCACAAACAATGACAACATCAACAACAACAAAAGTAATAATGATAATAATAATAATAATAATAATAATAATAATAATAATAATAATAATAATAATAATAATGCTGAAGGGTAACAATCTTGACTAATTACGTTTTTGTCAAGGAGAGAGAGAGAGAGAGAGAGAGAGAGAGAGAGAGAGAGAGAGAGAGAGAGAGAGAGAGAGAGAGAGAGAGACCACGTATATATAAAATTCCTTTGTTTTTTTTTTTACCTAATTTTCCTTTCTTTCTTTTTTTTCATTTTTTTAATCGGAGAGTACGCAAATATATGCTTCACGTGGGTCATAGAGTAAATACAACCACGCGAGTTATTGCAAGAAGGAAGAAT
>NC_059295.1:37768038-37773038 GCF_017591435.1 Portunus trituberculatus
AATGTATGGGTCTATGGCTGGGGATATGTAAAAGGGCATAATATTAACAAGATGGTTCTAGTGTATGGCTCTGTTGGGTTGTATATACGTATGTATGGTTCAACATTTCACTTAACGATCCGTATAAAGCTCTTCATCTCTTCCTAGGAACCAATCTTCAAAGGTCACAGAGACTATTACCCGCATTCTGATGAGTATTTCACCACCTGATGATGCAGAGACCTTGTTACACTACCATTAACATTTATGAAAACATGTCTGGAATACCCGCAATAACTACAACTCGAGTTTATTGGAGGTAATTTATATAATACGTTGAAATATTAGGAACAGTGTAGTTTTACGATTTCTGAGTATCTTAGCGTATGTATACCAGTGCACTATAGAATCATGGAAACCAACCTTGAAAACCGTAATAACTTTAACTACAGCCTGTTTGAAATAACCGACATAAGACACTGAAGTTTTTATGAATATTACACTTTTCTGACTTTTGAGTGCCCTGCTTATGTGAACGGGGAGTCAACCATTGCTAACAATCACTGGAGCAAGAAAAATATTAACAGTTAGTGTCCTATCTTCATTATAACATGCGCCGCCGAGTGACTTAAGGGATGTCGGCTTGTCAGCTCCTCTCAGTGACAGCCAGGTGACATGGGGCTTATGAGAGGTGCGACTTAATGAGAGTTCCGGTGAGACTAGGAAGTTAACAGATTCATTCAATATATTCTTCTTTTTTCAATTTGTTTCACGTT
This sequence comes from Portunus trituberculatus, assembly GCF_017591435.1. Classification (NCBI taxonomy): domain Eukaryota; kingdom Metazoa; phylum Arthropoda; class Malacostraca; order Decapoda; family Portunidae; genus Portunus; species Portunus trituberculatus. The sequence goes on from NC_059295.1 coordinate 37,768,794, forward strand.
TTCTCACAGGTCGTTTTGGATGAGGTCTCTAAATGTAGTTCATTAATGTCTCTGCTTCGCTTGTTACTTTTTGTTTTCCATCCTGTTTGTTCTTTGCAGAGTAAATCCACCGCCTTTCCTTCACGGTCAGATACGCTGAATGACAAACACAATCGCATGCACACAGGCAAGCACGCACGCATACAGACAGACAGATGACACACACACACACACACACACACACAGCGTATAGTGTAGTGGTTAGCACGCTTGACTCACAATCGAGAGGGCCGGGTTCGAGTCCCGGTAAGCGGCGAGGCAAATGGGCAAGCTTCTTAATGTGTGGCCCCTGTTCACCTAGCAGTAAATAGGTACGGGATGTAACTCGAGGGTTTGTGGCCTCACTTTCCCGGTGTGTGGAGTGTGTTGTGGTCTCAGTCCTACCCGAAGATCGGTCTATGAACTCTGAGCTCGCTCCGTAATGGGGAAGACTGGCTGGGTGACCAGCAGAAGACCGAGGTGAATTACACACACAGTTCTCTGCATCTTCCTCTCGGCCACTAACGCGGGACGATCAGAAAAAATAAATAAATAAAAAACACTAATAAGTACACAATTCATAGCATTATTATTGTTACTATTATTACTATCAATTATTACTATTATCATTATCACTTATCATTGTTATTATTATTATTAGTAGTAGTAGCAGTAGCAGCAGTAGCAGTAGCAGCAGCAGCAGTAGTAGTAGCAGCAGCAGCAGTAGTAGTAGTAGTAGTAGTAGTAGTAGTAGTAGTAGTAGTAGTAGTAGTAGTAGTAGTAGTAGTAGTAGTAGTAACAACAGTAACAACACCAACAAGAACAACAACAACGACGCCGACGACGCTAATGATGATGATAATGACAATGATGATGATAATAATAGTAATGATAATAATAGTAAAATAATAGTAATAGTATAATAATAACAATAATAAAAAATGAATAAATAATAACAATAATAATAACAATGATAATAATAATAGTAATAGTATAATAATAATAATAAAATGAATAAATAATAATAATAATAATAATAATAATAATAATAATAATAATAATAATAATAATAATAATAATAACAACAATAACAATAACAACAGCGGCGATGAAAAATGCTTGTAATAATAATAATAATTGGAAAGGAGGAGGGAATTAATCATTGGGATGAGGCAGCTGAGCGCGGAAGCTGAATCTTTGTGGGAGAAAGAGGTCACCCGCTCGACGCTGAATGTGTGTGTGTGTGTGTGTGTGTGTGTGTGTGTGTGTGTGTGTGTGTGTGTGTGTGTGTGTGTGTGTGTGTGTGTGTGTGTGTGTGTGTGTGTGTGTGTGTGTGTGTGTGTGTGTGTGTGTGTGTGTGTGTGTGTGTGTGTGTGTGTGTGTGTGTGTGTGTGTGTCAAGCTATTTCATGTTTGTCCATCACTAGACAGTTCGTTAGTAAGTTATTTTTCTCTTTTCACCAATCAGTTGCTATTATAATCTTGAACCTAGATAGCACGAAACACACATTCTCTCTCTCTCTCTCTCTCTCTCTCTCTCTCTCTCTCTCTCTCTCTCTTTCATCGTGGATTACTCGCCTGTCTGTTTATTTGTCTGTTGTTCCCTTTTTCTTCCGAATTAATCAAGTCAACTTTAGTGAAGAGTAAGTTAAATTGCTATCTATAATACGCAAAGGTAGAGTAGAGTAGGACAAGTAGAATCCCACTAATGAAAACAGTATTTTTTTTTTTCTTATTCTAATACGTTACGTGTGTCGTTCTGTGTCTTACCTTCTTGCTCTTTACAGCGTTAAAAGTAATAAATACCTTCCTTTCGAAGTTAAATTAGCACTGTATTCCTTTCTTTATTATTTTAAAACATCGCTGTATTCCAAAACCTTTCTACATTAAAATATCACAGTTTCAACCTTTATTACGTTAAATAATCACTGTATTCTAATATTTCAACGTTGAAATATCCCTCATTTCATACGTTTTCCTTCTTCCCTCTTTTCCCATATCTTTCTCTTCCTCTGTTTTATTCTTTATCTAATAGTTTTCTTGCGACGCAGTAACGGGAGTTCTCAATCTTGTCGTTAAGGCGTTTGTCGTATCTTTATCTTTATGCCCACCTATAGGAAATGAAGGCAACTGGACTTTGGTAGTGTATCATTAAACCACCCAGCTTACAAAGTTCCAATCGATTCCAGCTCCTGAGATGAACAACTACGCCAACAAGTTTCAAGGTACTTCACAATGTAACTTTGGGCTTAGTTTCGGGTTGTCTTCTTAGGGAACAGATGGTTTCATAGTTGTCCTCCTGGTTTGTTGTCCTTGACGGAGCTCTTCTCAAAAATAGGAAAATAAAATGGAGGATGTATGAAAGCATGCCAGAGCCTATCATGGTGACAGTGCCTATAATAGTGACTGACTGAATAATGAATGACTGCACCACAACAGGATGGTGACAGAGGGCCGCGATGCTACAGATGAGCGAGACAGGATACGCATGTATACACAACACGTGGAGTCTGACTACTGAAAACAAATACATACTTTTTTCTTATTCTAATACGTAATGTAAGTGTTATTCATGTATCTTATACTTCTTAAGCTTTAGAACGTTTAAAGATAAGTTACAGTATATCTACTTTTCTATGTTAAAATGTCACTTTATTCCAATCTTTCTATGTTAGAAAACACTGTATTCCTTCCATTCTACGTTATCACTGAGATACGAACCATCACCACGATCACCACCACCACAGCCACACCTCCCTGCTTCACTCAATAATCGCACTCGCAACATCCATCACTACTACTTCCACACTACATCCACCAGCCCTGTCATGCTTCACTCACCACTTGCTCTCCTCCATCACCAACACCATTCGAATTATCAGTCTGCCCTGCCTCCTCATAGCACTCACCACTCACTCCCTATCCAAGTTCCTTAATTAATTACAATGGACGACCGCCTTCCTTCCTTCCAGACTCACTGCGCGCCCATCAGCTTTAGGCTCGACAAACAGAGGCTGGAAGTTTTGCGGCAGGCAGATTTACTTACTCTCGCATGAACTCCTCGTAAAAGCGCGGGACGTGGATCCTCAGCATGCTATTAGTGGCATCTTGGGTCGCCGCGCCGGTACACTTAGAGAATGAAAACTAAATGCAATCACGATATTTCTGTTTGCTCAGGACCCACATGATCGTGAAGGCTGTGTGAGTAGTATAGCCAACAGTCAGTCAGTCAGTCAGTCAGTCAGACCGCCAACAACCATGAGATACCACTAAAATGAGGTAACATATTATGGGGCAGGTCTTCTTATCTTTACTTACTTGGTCTGCCTCAGGTTTTCATCATTGTGTGTACATTCTTCTGCACACACACACACACACACACACACACACACACACACACACACACACACACACACACCATTCAACAACAATACACATCACTCCACGCTATGAAAAACAAAGTATAACACATCCCGCAGTCTTTATAAGGAACTAAGAAATGAAACAGTAATATGAAAAAATAGCAAAAAGAAACGAAGCATTCCAGATCTTTAACACTTCTCTCCCATCGCCTCGGAATATAGGGCAGGGCAGTGATTGAGCCCACGTACCTGGCAGCATGAATCGTGGCTGCAAGTATGCTTCATTATGTCCTTCGAACAGCCTGGCGAGGAGAATGAAGCAATGCACGAAAGTCGCTAGCAACAGGGTGTTTGCTGCTTCCATCACTACAGAGCTGCCAACACGTTTGCTGCCAGTGCTACCAACCTGATCCACACAGGTCAACAACTTATTAGTTATCATAGTTGTTATTGTTCGCTAACACAATATGCGTCCTTATGTCACACACACACACACACACACACACACACACACACACACACACACACACACGGAATACAGACATACGCATTGTTAAATCCCGAGTCTCAGGCACAAAATTCCATTCGGTAACATTTTCAACAGTGAAGCGATTGAAACCTGCAATCCCGGGATCAAAAGTCTGACGCTTTGTCCATTAGAACGCGTGCGCACTCACTCACTCACTCACTCACTCACTCATACACACACACACACACACACACACACACACAAAAAAGTCAGTCACATCGTACCTTCAACAACAACAAGAACAACAGAAGGAATAACACTAGTAAATATAATAACCTTTGATACTAAAACACTCTTTGAAATGAACTTACACACAACAATAATAACAACAATAACC
>NC_059295.1:37778038-37783038 GCF_017591435.1 Portunus trituberculatus
TCACTTGAACCTATCATTATGGGGAAGTGAAAACTCAAGCGTTGGTAACTCTCAGTGCCCTCCCGTCCCGTCCTGTGGTGTAACATTGGCCATATGGTGAACGAGATGCCAAAACTGCGACAATTATTGATTCTGAGGGGTATCGAGGGAGCAGAGTCATTGAGAAGGACGAGGAAGAGGAGGAGGAGGATAAGGGATACAGGGGTGAATATCGGAGAGGATTGAGGTAAAGAGACGGAGGATATAGAAAGGGGATGAGGAGTAAAAGAGATGAAGGGGGAGATGTGGACGAAAAAGGAGGAGGAGGAGGAGGAGGAGGAGGAGGAGGAGGAGGAGGAGGAGGAGGAGGAGGAGGAGGAGGATTAGGGTACGGAAAAGTTATATATACAGAAAACAAAGATGAAAACAGAAAGAGACAATGAGGAAAAGGAAGAGCAGGAAAATAATGAGAATGCCGCAGCTACAAAAAAAAAATAATAATAGTAACAATAACAATAACAATAACAATAATAATAATAATAAGAAGAAGAAGAAGAGGAAATAAAAAAGATAAAGACGACCACAATAATAATGAAGTACGAATAAAAGAAGACGGTAAAAGAAGAGAACAAATGAGGGAAGAAATGGACGAACGAGAGAGAGAGAGAGAGAGAGAGAGAGAGAGAGAGAGAGAGAGAGAGAGAGAGAGAGAGAGAGAGTATTTAGCTGCAGGTCAACAAGGCAGCAACAATCAGGTGATGTAGCTTTAAAACGATAAAGTATCGAGGCGTCTCCCGACCAAGAGCAACACGCTGGTGCATTGACGGAGATGCTGCTGTGGGAATGCTGACGATGACGATGATGATGATGATGGTGATGATTGTGATGGTGATGGTGATGATGATGATGATGGCAATGGTGGTGATGGTGATGGTGATGGTGGTGATGGTGATGGTGATGGTGATGATGATGATGATGGCAATGGTGTAGATGGTGATGATGATTGTGATAGTGATGGTGATGGTGATGATTGTGATGGTGATGGTAATGGTGATGATGATGATGGTGATGATGATGATGATGGCAATGGTGGTGATGGTGATGATGATTGTGATAGTGATGGTGGTGATGGTGGTGATGGTGGTGATGGTGATGGTGATGATGATGATGATGATGGTGGTGATGGTGGTGATGGTGGTGATGGTGTGTGTTATGAAGGGCACCGTACTTTTATGTTGTGGATTATTGCTTTTTTTTCTTATTTTCTTTTGTCACTTGTGGTGTTGCTATTATTGCTACTTCGCGTCGTCGTCACCGTTCTTGTTGTTTCATTGGTGTTGTTGTTGTTGTTATTGTTGTTACTTTTGTTGTTGTTGTTGTTGTTGTTGTTGCTGTGGTGGTGGTGGTGGTGGTGGTGGTGGTGGTGGAGGGTGGTAGTGTTAATGCAGTTTTCTTTATTATTATTATTATCATTATTATTATTATTATTATTATTATTATTATTATTATTATTATTGTTAATATTATTACAAGTCATTATTATTATTATTATTATTATTATCATCATTATTATTATTAATTTTATCACTATTATTATTATTATTATTATTATTATTATCATTATTATTATTATCTCTCTCTCTCTCTCTCTCTCTCTCTCTCTCTCTCATAACATACATGAATGAATATAATAAGAGAGAGAGAGAGAGAGAGAGAGAGAGAGAGAGAGAGAGAGAGAGAGAGAGAGAGAGAGAGAGAGAGAGAGAGAGAGAGAGAGAGAGAGAGAGCCCTGAGGGGAAACACAAACTCTAAATGATTACACCTGAGTCGCAAAGTTTTAATTTCCTCCTACCTGACCACTTTACTAGTCCCGCTGATGATGACAGTAATAATGAGAACACTAATGATGACGGTGGCTGTGATGGTGGCGGTGATGACGGAATATTATAACATGGACGCAGTAATTAATGTAAATACCTTCCCTTCATGCTTAGCACCTACTTACTGTCACTGACTTTATACATTGTTTACTTTTTATTGTGTGGATGTGGGGATTATATTATTCAATTCTGTGTTTATACAAGTATGGGTAACACTCTCTCTCTCTCTCTCTCTCTCTCTCTCTCTCTCTCTCTCTCTCTCTCTCTCTCTCTCTCTCTCTCTCTGGTGTCTGTTGTATCATGCCGTCTATTTGTTTCTTTGTCTCTAAATGTGATTATTATTCTGATACTTTTTCGTCTGTTCTTTTGTCTGACTGTCTGTTTGTCAGTCTATCTATCTATCTATCTACATGTTTCTGTGTTAGTCTATCTCTCTGTCTCTACCCCACCCCCCTCTCCTTCTCTCTCTCTTTCTTTGACTGACACACACACACAAACACACACACACAGACACACACACACACACACACACACACACACACACACACACACACACATCTAGTAAATAAATCTCCCTCCCTCTTGTGTCGTTGAACCATTAGTAAATAGCTCCCCAGCGGCACTAGCGACTGAGTGGGAGAGGGGAAGGTAGGGGAGCTCATCCTCTCCCTCTCTTCCTCTCCCCCTAGTACACTCCTCCCCTTGTCCACCCTTCCCTTCCCTCCCCCACATACCCCACAGGGCCTCCATCCACTGACGCATTCCTCTCTCTCTCTCTCTCTCTCTCTCTCTCTCTCTCTCTCTCTCTAAGTCCACCCGTATATTTCATAAGCATTGATGAATGAATGAATAAATAAATAAATAAATAAATAAATAAATAAATAAATAGATAAACAAAACTCAGTGGGGAGTAAAAGTTTAATATATCAAATGAAAGCAAAACACAACAAACAAAGGAGTTAATTATTGTACACGTGCATGAGGAAAGAAAGAAAATGAAAAGAAAGAAAAATATATAAAGAATTAACAAGAACTGAAAGAGTGAGAGGACGTTGGTTGAAAAATGAATTAGAAAGCAAGTAAATGTAGATCGATAGACGAATAGATAGATAGATAAATAATAAAGAAAGAAGGAAAGGCAAGAAAAGTAGTAGATAAAAAGGGAAAAAGAAACCGAAAATAAAGAAGAAAGAAAAGAGAAAGATAATTAAACAACAGACACGATAAAGTAAGTAAATATAGAAGGGAGGTAAAAAAAAAAAAAAAGGAGAAAAATAGTAAATAAAAATTAAGAAATATATATATATAAAAAAAAAAAAACAGATGAAGAGAATTAACAGTAACAGACATCAACAATATTCAAAACACCACTATATTAACACACACACACACACACACACACACACACACACACACACACACACACACACACACACACACATCCTTTACCCTTTTACACGGATGGCCATATAAGAGCCGTGTTTACGTTTCAGTTTCATGTGTGTGTGTGTGTGTGTGTGTGTGTGTGTGTGTGTGTGTGTGTGTGTGTGTGTGTGTGTGTGCTTTGTTAAAAGCAAGGAACTAGAGGCAAAGAAAAGAGCAGTGAACATTTAATAGAAGAAGGATAGGAATAATAACAATAATAATAATAATAATAATAATAATAATAATAATAATAATAATAATAATAATAATAAAATAATAATAATAACATGAAGAAGAAGAAGGAAAAAAAGTCCCTCCAACAACAAAAATAGTAATAATAGCAACAACAAAATTAAAAGTCTCTCCCGCTACGATGTACCTTGCTTCCCTTTATCTGTTCCTTTTCTCTTTTCATTCATCACAAAATGCTAAGGTTATGGGTGAGTGCAAACATATAGTAAACACACAGACACACAGACACACATACACACACACACACACACACACACACACACACACACACACACACACAGACAGACAGACAGACACGTGAAAAGACCTTACAATCGTGTCTTCTCTTTACATCATTTCCCTCATTTTTATTTGTTCCGTAAAAAGATTTATAATGAACACAAATTTCCTATCTTTTCTTCTACGTGTGATTTCTGATAAAATAATAGAATGGAAAGATTTATCCTTTTTTTCTCCATGCAAAATCAAATCGTGCACTTATATTTTCTTTTTTTTTTTTTTTTTTTTTTTTTTTTTTTGCCTGTGTTCTCTTGAATGGGCAGTTTCTTACATTATTTTTTTTTTTATTGCCGCCTATTGTGTGGAGATCACCTTATTACCACTCGTTTTCCTTTCCAGATGATCAAATCCAAGTTTCTATTCCGCAGTGTTTCCTTTAGGTTTAATTAAGTTGATCGACAACCTACGTGTAGATGCCAGATTCACCAGCTGACTTAATTTTCAACATTGAACTCGGTATACTAGGAAATAAATTCTTGTGTTATATCTATTTTACCAAAACAACTAATCAAATATTAGGAACACTTTTAGCCACCATTACCCAGCAAAGACTGTGAACTGAAGGAAAATGCTAAATATGAGGTGGACTTTATCTTAGGTTGGGGACAAATTATAATTTCTTATTTATTTCGTTAAATTCATTGGATTACAGTGTCGCTTGTTATTTTCTACAAGTAAACACTACAAACAGTGAAATAGATTTTAAATAAACATACTTTCCTTACATGACAAACTACACTGTTACTGTACGGAAGAAAAGATCGTTTATAGCACAGGTCCACGGTACTGGTGACGTTCTTATGATCTGAAGGCAATGTAGTAGTAAATCTCCTGCCTGAACGAGGTGCAGCCTCTTTTCCTTGAATACATATTCCAGTATTTGTTCTTGCTCTCCACTGATTATAGGCAAAGAGTTCGGGATCTGGATGTGCTGGTGAAGGCCCATGACACCAGTCTATGAAGTGTTTTGAACAAATCGCATGGTCTTTGGTTGCTCTCCATCTGGGGCCTCGTTTACATCTATAGTCTCCCACAGTCTTCTGCGGCCTGTGTCCTTCTTCCTTGGGAATACAGTCCATCCTTTCACTCCTTGGTTCTTCTTGCGTGATATAGAGGTGCAGTCAGCTACAGCACATGTATAAAAAGGCATATTCACTCGCAGTCGCAGTGAGTCACTCGCAAGCA
>NC_059295.1:37788038-37808038 GCF_017591435.1 Portunus trituberculatus
TGGCCGGTTTTCACTTATTTCGTAAGGAATGTCCGGTGTTCTGTGCCATCGTCAATTTTACTATCCTTCAAGATGCAAGGTGTGTGTGTGTGTGTGTGTGTGTGTGTGTGTGTGTGTGTGTGTGTGTGTGTGTGTGTGTGTGTGTGTGTGTTTGTGTGTGTGTGTAATTCACTACCGCGGTCGTCTGCTGGTCACCCAGCCAGTCTTCCCCATTACGGAGCGAGCTCAGAGCTCATAGACCGATCTTCGGGTAGGACTGAGACCACAACACACTCCACACACCGGGAAAGCGAGGCCACAATCCCTCGAGTTACATCCCGTACCTATTTACTGCTAGGTGAACAGGGGCCACACATTAAGAGGCTTGCCCATTTGCCTCACCGCCCCCGGGACTCGAACCCGGGCCCACTCGATTGTCAGTCGAGCGTGCTAACCACTACACTACGCGGTGTGTGTGTGTGTGTGTGTGTGTGTGTGTGTGTGTGTGTGTGTGTGTGTGTGTGTGTGTGTGTGTGTGTGTGTGTTGTGTGTGCACTATTACTACTACTACTACTACTACTACTACTACTACTACTACTGATGATGATGATGATGATAATGATGACGATAATGATGACAATGATGATGATAATATTACTATATACTAACAACAACAACTGCCCACTGCATACCAAACGTTGCAGGACACGGAGAATGTCCTGCAATCGCCCATAAACAGATCAAACGGCAATAACTAAAGGCATCACAGTGAGTTTGGTGGCGCCAATAACTGGCAATAATCTCATAGGGCGCAGCGGAGTGGCAATATTCGTTATAGAGCGAAAATTAAATGTTATTATTATGTGATGGGAGGCAAAACAGAGATTCCTCATCATCGTTATCATCATCACTACTATTATCATCACCATCATTCCTCTCCTCCACTATGAATGACTGCTTCTTTCATTTCTTTATTCTTCTTTTTTTTTTCCTTTTCTCGTAATACAATCCCAACGATCTTATGTACAATAGTAGTAGTAGTAGTAGTAGTAGTAGTAGTAGTAGTAGTAAAAGTAGTAACAGTAGAGGTTTGTTGTTGTTATTGTTGTTAAAGTTTTTGTGACATTAGTAAATTATGAATACATTTGTTTCATATAACACTTATTCATACTTTTATACAAATCCACTAACTTAATTCATAATACTAACACTTATGAAAATAAAAGCACAAAACGTTCATTAATACGCGCAAACCTTTCCGTTACGTTATAAGAAGTCACTGAACTATAACATTACTAAAATATTTCCCAGCTTTACATCAATGTCACTTCAAATCTGTCTGCCTTTATTTACACATTCTAATATCACGACCAAGCTTTCTACCCTCTTATAAATATGGCACCGTCCACCAACTACACCACACACACACACACACACACACACACACACACACACACACACACACACACACACACACGAACATATAGGCTTGAGAACCACTGAATAGCATGCTTTCAATAGTCTTCACGCATCTCAGTCACATACCGTTATGTTCCCAGCACACTGACAATCATAAAAGAGATACATGTATAACAGATCTTAATATCTCTGCCACCAGTCCACTTTTTTTTTTTTTTCTTATATTTCCTTACCCTGAAATTTGGGAGCGAAATAAATTGATTAAAAAATGTAGAAAAGAATCAAATAAATAAATTAGCTCCTTACACTAGTTCATTACCAATTAGAGAGAGAGAGAGAGAGAGAGAGAGAGAGAGAGAGAGAGAGAGAGAGAGAGAGAGAGAGAGAGAGAGAATGGGAGGCGGAACTGAGAAGACAAATCAGAGAGAAGAGACAGTTTGGAAGGAAACGACGAAGACTAAGACTAAGGAGGAGGAGGAGGAGGAGGAGGAGGAGGAGGAGGAGGAGGAGGAGGAGGAGGAGGAGGAGGAGGAGGAAAAGGAGGAGATGAAAAGAGAAGAGGGTAAGTGCTTCTTCCTCTCTCTCTCTCTCTCTCTCTCTCTCTCTCTCTCTCTCTCTCTCTCTCTCTCTCTCTCTCTCTCTCCTTTCCTTCCTTCCTTTCTTCACTCTTTCCTGACAGAACACACTACTTCACCTCCACCAGCGCCAAGAAGCACAGTCTGGAGGAGGAGGAGGAGGAGGAGGAGGAGGAGGAGGAGGAGGAGGAGGAGGAGGAGGAGGAGGAGGAGGAGGAGGAGAGGGAGGCTGTCTCTCTAGTGAGGTGTCGTGTGTGTGTGTGTGTGTGTGTGTGTGTGTGTGTGTGTGTGTGTGTGTGTGTGTGTGTGTGTGTGTGTGTGTGTGTGTGTGTGTTTTGAGGGGTGTAGGGTGCGCGTTGTGAGTGGTGATGGAGGAAGAGGAGGAGGAGGAGGAGGAGGAACCTTTCATGTTTTGGTTGTGTCGTGTTTCTTTTGTGTGTGTGTGTGTGTGTGTGTGTGTGTGTGTGTGTGTGTGTGTGTGTGTGTGTGTGTGTGTGTGTGTGTGTGTGTGTGTGTGTGTAATTCACCTCCTCGGTCGTCTGCTGGTCACCCAGCCAACCTTCCCCATTATGGAGCGAGCTCAGAGCTCATAGACCGATCTTCGGGTAAGACTGAGACCACAACACACTCCACACACCGGGAAAGCGAGGCCACAACCCCTCGAGTTACATCCCGTACCTATTTACTGCTAGGTGAACAGGGGCTACACATTAAGAGGCTTGCCCAAATGTGTGTGTGTGTGTGTGTGTGTGTGTGTGTGTGTGTGTGTGTGTGTGTGTGTGTGTGTGTGTGTGTGTGTGTGTGTGTGTGTGTGTGTGTGTTTTCTTAGTTCAATTAATGCAGCACTAATAACGTTATCATATCTTCTTGGTTTTTTCTACTATCATTATTACTTCTGCTTCTGTTGCTACTGCTATATCATAATAGTAATTTTACTATTACTATCACCACTACTACTGAGACTATTACTATTATCATTGCATTATTATCATAGTAAGCACTGTCATTATTATATAACTTGATCCTCTCTCTCTCTCTCTCTCTCTCTCTCTCTCTCTCTCTCTCTCTCTCTCTCTCTCTCTCTCTCTATCTATCTATCTATCTATCTACCTATCTATCTATATCTCTCCCTCTCTATCTATCTATCTATTTATCTATCTATCTATCTTTACTATACTCTCAATAAGCATAATTATAACTATGATCATTACTATTGTTTTCTATCGGCATCAAAACAATAACACTACCACTACTATCAATATTAATGCTTTCAACACTACTATCATAACGATTAATATGGACATCCTTTTCATAAGCCACAGGTTATAGAGTTAAATTAACGATGATGGTGATGGCGGAGGTGAAGCTGATGATGATGGTAGTGAGAAAGTGGGAAAGGTTTCGACGATAACATAAGCAGCAGCAGTAGTAGTAGTAGTAGTAGTAGTAGTAGTAGTAGTAGTAGCTTTGGTGGCACCAGTTTGAGTATCAGAGTTAAGGTTTTGATGGTGAGGGTGGAGATGGCGGTAGTGGTGATGGTGATGGTGGTGGTGACGGTAGTAGCGGTGGAGTTACACTGTGGTATGCTAATCGAGAAAATAGTAATGAGAGTAGTGGTGCCGTCGGTGATGGTGGTGAAGGAAGTAGAGGTTATGGTAGTAGAAGTGATGGTGGTGGAGGTGGTGGTGATGGTGGTGATGGTGGTAGCAGCGACAAGAGCCGCCTGCGCCATCCCGCGAGTGCCAGCAATGGATGGTGATTGGGTGCCGCGGGCCATAGCTGGTCGTCATTGGGCGGCGGCGCGCGGTGGGCGGGGCGCGGCGTGGCACCCCCAACAGCCCCGCCCACCACATAATTGAGACTGATGGCGAGCCGCTCCGCACTGTGACACGGGACTTTTTATCCTCACCACCACCCTCTGCGGCGGCTAGGCCTACGGCAGGCAGGTGTTAGTGGCTTACCTGGCGGAGCACAACCCGCACGCCACCCCCGCCCCGCCCCGCCCCGACCAGACGCGGCCCCACGCGGACATTCCTAGAATATAGCGGCGTGATCTGTCCCTCCGCCGGCAAGCAGTGTGGTCCGCAGCGGTGCTAAGTCGCGGGCAGACCCGTGTGCAGGTGTTGAGCGGTGTAGCGCCTCAGGTGTGGAGCAGGTGTGTGGAGGGCGGGCCAGGCACCACGGCGCCCTCACCCCCGCCACATCCCCACGCTGACGCCGCCCTTCCTATCCAGCGGCCTTTCTGGCACCTCCGCCCCGCGATGAGTGCCGTAGTAACCCAGGGCGGGCCGCACCTGGGCCCCGTGCCCCCTGCTGTGGCCCCGGACCCGCCTCCGGACGTGCTCCTCGCCCTTCTCTCTCGCAATAAGGCTCTTGAAGGTACGTCAACCACACCTGTACTAACACCTGTCTCGGCGGATCCTGAAGTGTCTGCAGCGCACCTGAACCCGACACCTGTCGCTTCACCAGAACATTGCCGCTGTAATCACTCATAATAGAAGTTAAATTCCCCTTCGGGCTGTCCACATGGGCATGCCTGTCCACCGCCCAGGAGACGGGAAGTGACTGGTGGCAGGTGAACGCATCATTTCGGAAAACAGTAGCCTGGCCGGGCTCAGAGCAACTTGTCAATCGGGGTGTCACTGATGTACATATGGTAACTGCATGTCACACAAGCATTTTGAAAGTTATGTTGAATGATACAGGAGGCATAGCATATCAAAGCGGAACAGAACAAACATAAAACAAACAAACAAAAAAACACACACAGAGCTCATTCACTCACCGGCTTCATCAACCCTACACACCTGCCACAAATCTCAATGACAGAGTAACAGCGTATCACCAGCACGTGCACTCCTCGCCTCATGCTGTTCTCTCACACACCACCACAGACATGGCTACAGCGTCGCGGCAGGTGTCTGGAGACTAAAACATAAATGCTATCACATATCACCAAACACGCTATCACATATCACCAAACACAACACACTCCTTTTTCATAGCAATAATCAGACATGCAGGAAAACTCCATGAAAACAGTGGTGTTTGTGAGTGGTGGGAATTTCTCTCGCTTCGTCTGATGCTTCCATTAACACCACCACCACCACCACCGCTAGTGATGTGGCAGTGAGGGTGGCCGGATTAACGCGGCCACAGCACTAAGCTCCCATCGCCGCCGTAACTGACCGCTGCGTAAAGGCTAGCCTGTCGTGATGTTCTCGCCACATTCTCCACACAAAATAATAACAACAACAACAGCAGCAACAACAATGCTTCAAGACACTTTACGGTGTATTTCTAAACTTTAGGAACCGGTATGTTCGGTGGATCTTTTCCCTTTTCTTCTTCTTTCTTACTTTTCTTGCTCTTGGTCAGAGCCCCTCTTACATAAAAGAAACAGTGACAACAGAAATAATACGTGAAGGGAAGGTTTATGGGGAGGTGATTATGAATGAGCAGTTATGCAAGTCAAAGCCTCGTGCAGGTTACCGGTATGAAGGGGGATTTGCCAGCTTTCTTTGTACGTGGATGAAAAAAAAATATCATCATTACCATCATCACCAAGAACTAAATCCTTTAACACTGTGATGATAAATTCCTCTTCTCAAACGAGCAACACAACACATCAACACGGACATTCTGCTATATACATAACACAAAGCAACACCGCACATGTAATGCAACACGACACCACACCAAACCATATATACCACACCACACACCACACACCACAAAAAAAAAAAAAATACCACCACCACACAACACCACACAAACAACATTATGAGGAACTTGTTACAACGACACCACGCCAACACTTTTCTGCTTAAGACGTAAATAGAGATGACTGTGGTGGTGTTAGGGCCGGCATCACTACACCCTCGCCCCCACATGCACATTCCCACACCACACGCCTATGCATCCACAAGCCATCAAACACCCTTCCATGACACACACACACACACACACACACACACACACACACACACTAATTCAAATTCTCAGTTATATACACAACCACACGCCTTCACCACGCCCTCTCACCGCACTTCAGTGGCAAAATTAAGCAGGAGTGTCTTTCTTTACCAGCACAAAGCAAATAATGAGAACGTTTTACTAGCACGCGTTACTAAGGCATCGCGCTTCCCAATCTATTTCGTCCGGCGAGGAAGAAACAGAAAAAAAAAATGTATTCGTCTCTGATGCTGAAATTTGTTCGATTTGTGGACGGAGAAATGAGGGAAGGAAAGGGAAGCGAAAGGAAAAAAGAGACAGAGTGGATATGCAGGGAAAGGAAGGAAAGAGAAACAAGAAGAAAGTGAGAGAAGGGAGGAAGGGAAGGGGAAAAGCGAAAAGAAAAGATGGAGTGAAGAGGAAAAAGAAGGAAGGAGAAACTGAGAATATGAGAAAAAAAGAGAATGAAGGAGAAAAAGGGAAGGAAATGGGATAAAAGTAAAGGATGGAATGAGAAAGATACCAAAGGCAATAGCATACGGAAGGAATGAAGAAGGGAAAGATAGGAAAGAGAAATTAAAGATAGGAGAGAGAAATTAAAGATAGGAGAGAGAAATTAAAGAAAACGAAAGCAAAGGGGTTGGGAGTGCAAGGAGATGAAAGAGATAAACAGGGAAAATAGAAAAAAAAGTTAAGAAAAGGAGAGGAAAAGGTAGAGAAGAAAAGACATGAAGATAAGGGATACGAAGAGGAGAAAAGCTTATAGGTACTAGGAAGGGTAAACAATTTTCTTACTTCACTCAGAGTTAAGCTGATTAACGCTGAAATACCCACATCCACACACACACACACACACACACACACACACACACACACACACACACACACACACACACACACACACTTGCACGCACGCACACAAAGTAGTCGCTAATTTTTCACTGTAACTTAATGAGAGAGAGAGAGAGAGAGAGAGAGAGAGAGAGAGAGAGAGAGAGAGAGAGAGAGAGAGAGAGAGAGAGAGAGAGAGAGAGAGAGAGAGAGAGAGAGAGAGAGAGAGAGAGAGAGAGAGAGAGAGAGAGAGAGAGAGAGAGAGAGAGAGAGAGAGAGAGAGAGAGAGAGAGAGAGAGAGAGAGAGAGAGAGAGAGAGAGAGAGAGAGAGGGTGAACGTGCAATTAATTATGAATGCTATTAATACTGCGAGGACGTCATTAGTATTTTTCACACGTAGAGTAAAAGCAAAATCACGTAACAATTAATTACCTACACACCGGAACAAGGGCGCTAATTCACACCTGATGAACCTGATGATGATGATGAGGAGGAGGAGGAGGAAGAAGAAGAGATGAAGGAGAAAGATGATGGAGAGAACATAAGGCTCTCATTGTACAAACCATTCATATGACACACACACACACACACACACACACACACACACACACACACACACACACACACACACACACACACAACGAAAACAAAAAGTGCCCGAGCTTTTCTTTCTTTATTTTTTCTCTTATTCATTTACTGATTTATCTATTCATTTGGGCGGGAACACGTATGAATTGTTGCTGTCGTTATCATTATGGTGGTGGTGGTGGTGGTGGTGGTGGTGGTGGTGGTGGTGGTGGTGGTGGTGGTGGTGGTGGTGGTGGTGGAGGTGGTGATGGTGGTGGTGGTGGTTGGGCATCAGTTACATCATCTCCTTAATCTCACGAGAACATTTTATGGTTTATCTGATGTTGTTTTTCTGCCACTGTTCGTAAACCATATTGTTGTTCTTTCTTTCCGTATCGAGTTATTATTTTTCATCATACTCTTCCTTCCCCGTCCTTCACGCAACATTAAGCGACACTCAGTTGCCATGGAAATCATCACACTCCATCCGTGGTGGTTTCAGGAAATTTGCGGCAGCCATTTTTGTGTAGAAGTAGTGGTGGGGTGTTGGTTGCCCAGCCTCTGACATGGTAATTCCGAAGCATGGCCCCGCCCGTGTGTCACTGTGCAGTTCACTTGTCACGTGGGGAGGAGAGTAGGGAGGGGTAAGGGTACGGTATAAGATATTACAGTTGGTGCAGCATCGTCAAAGAACAAACCACACCACACCACGCCACACCACGCCACACTACACACACCACACACCACGCTCCACATCGTCTGCTGTACACAACAGTATGTTGCTCGAAGCTGAACCAAACACTCCCTCCTGACGGCGCTCCAAGCAGGTCCTCCCAGCAACAAGGGTCAGGCCAGGCAAGAGACAGCCACCGCCGCCGCCGCCTCCACCCTTGCTTCGCGGGTGTGGAAAGACGCTGGAGAAGCAGGAGTGTGATCCCCGACGGGCATCCTGAAGGAGTGGCCGCCGGTCGCGTCCGTCGGCTCTCTTATACACACGCTAATTCAATTCTCCAGCAGTAATCACTTCTTGTTTTTTAATTCTCCCATATTATTTTCATGAGTGTATGCACTTATAAAGATTGGAGTGGTTATTATGAGGCTGCCGATTAGATTAGGACGCCATATCGCTGATTGTAAGCCGGCGGCGGCCGGGCGGCTCCTCCAAGACGGCCTGGCCAGCCATTGGTCACCGTAGCAGCGGCCTCTACGGACCAATGGCCGCTCACCGATCGCTGATCCCGCACCCCTTTAACGTGATTTCTAGCTGCTCACCGCCCACCTTCCTTTCCCACAATCCTTGAGGCAAAGCGGCGCCCGGATGGCCACTCGTCCCTGCACATAAGGTTGCCGCTCCCCTGCACCGCCGCCGCCTGAACGTTGCCGCTGCTGCTCCATCACGCTGACCGATCACTCGCCAGTAATCAAGTTATCACACACACACACACACACACACACACACACACACACACACACACACACACACGAAAAGCTCCCTCAAGACGCCAGGATCTGTAGGTCGTCCGCGTGGCCCGACACGTTGCCTTGGGCAGGTCAGTCTCCCCCTGACCACAGCTTGGCGAAGTGACAAGGCGGCGCTCAGGGAGGCTGATGAACCACAGCTCGTGCTTTGAGCCTAATTACTCTATTCTTAACAAAGAGTGAATGCAGGAGGTGGGTTGGGGGAGAATAGGAAAGGATGAAGAGGTGATCTGTGTCGAGCCTCACACCTGCTTAATCTGACATATTACACAGGTGTGAGACGACCAAAGTATACAGACTACGCGACAATCTATATGCCTGGACAGACAGACACCGTGGGCAGGAAGGGATGGAAGTAGGGATAGTGGGGGACTGAAGTTGTGCTGAAAGGCGCCAGCGGGTACAAGAGGGGAAGAGAACACAGACATTCCTGCAGCAGGTAATACAGTGCCTTGAGAAGCTAACCTGTGTGCTGCATCCAGAAACACAAACACACACAGTTAGTTAGTTAGTTGATTTATTGACAAAACAAAATTACATTACATGAACAAAGAACAAAGAACCAATATTTAAACTTACATTTTGTCCAAAAGAAAAAAAAAATACATACACAAAAAAGAAAAAAAAGTACACTGCAGGTCCACTCTTTCTTCAAACCTCCCCACTCTCCATACTCGTAGCACCAGTCCCCTTGCCCTCCTCCCCTCCCTCGCATTGTTTTGCCTCTGCGAGACAAATCAATGCCGTCTTGCGTATGACGGACGTAATTAACAAACAAACAGGTACTGGTTTCAAGGGCAACAATATCAATGGCAGCTTCCTTAGGTGGTAGGTGCTGCTACTGGCTACGGAGAAATGAGTGTTTGAGGAATGACAGCATGAAACGAGAAAGAAGAATGATGGTAACAAAAGGGAAGAAAAGGTAACGATGATAGGAGAGAATGCATACGGACTTTTTACTAAACGACAGTTATAATTACATGCAATACCGGATGGACTGATTCTGTCTTCATGCTTTATTTCTAAACACTTCGTTCGAAAAAAATAGATTTTTTATCTTGACTCTTTTTCGTCCGGAGTCTGCCTCCCTTGTGTATGAAAAAAAATAGCTCTCACATTTCAGGTTTCCAGGTGTATTTCTATGATTCCTGTAATTAGTTAGCTTAACAGGGTTTCTACATCATCAATGCGAGAAAACACTCACAAGAACAGCAATACTCATCTCTATCTTGAAAACAGTCCAAATTAGAGAACAAAGCGGTTAAGAGTAACAATTTTTTTTTTTTTTTATTATAAACATGAGCACGTTTCATGCTCAGGACAGATAAAAGATGAACGAGTAAGCCAGAAATAAAACAGTCTTGCCGACAAAAAAAAAAAAAAATGATAATAAAACCTTGTATCTTCAACTCTACATGAACACAACACTTACACAGAACAAATAAAAATAGACTTAAAGAAGCAAAAAAGAGAGGAAAACGCTTTTGAATACTAGCATTTATCTCCAAATATATAAACACGAACAAAACATGCATATAAAAACACATAATATAAAAGAGCAGATACAGAAGGGCAACTTAAGAATAGGGAACATTGTGAGGGTAAAGGTGTACCTCGCAATTACAAATGTGCTCTGTAAGATGTCAGGTGGGATGAGAGAACTCTGCAGGTGTGTGCAGTATAAGGTACAGGTGAGGGACAGGTGACGTATGAGAGAGTAGACACGCACGATGGGGAGAGACAGGTGACACACACACACACACACACACACACGCCCGGTAGCTCAGTGGTTAGAGCGCTGGCTTCACAAGCCAGAGGACCGGGGTTCGATTCCCCGGCCGGGTGGAGATATTTGGGTGTGTCTCCTTTCACGTGTAGCCCCTGTTCACCTAGCAGTGAGTAGGTACGGGATGTAAATCGAGGAGTTGTGACCTTGTTGTCCCGGTGTGTGGTGTGTGCCTGGTCTCAGACCTATCCCAAGATCGGAAATAATGAGCTCTGAGCTCGTTCCGTAGGGTAACGTCTGGCTGTCTCGTCAGAGACTGCAGCAGATCAAACAGTGAAACACACACACACACACACACACACACACACACACACACCTGGTGAGTTATATCAAAGCTAGTAAAATTGCTTCCTTTCGTTCCCTTTGTGTGTGTGTCTGTTCTGTTTTTCATTTATTTATCCATTTGTTGCTATATGAATGTGATGCAAGGACACACACATAAACTCTCTCTCTCTCTCTCTCTCTCTCTCTCTCTCTCTCTCTCTCTCTCTCTCTCACACACACACACACACACACATGCGCGCGCCCGATCCCTGACATCAAAAAGAGAGAACATTTGAACATCTAAACATTTTTCATAATAAAAAACATACATGAATTATGTTTATTAAAATATATTCAGGGATACTAAAGTAATTACTAGCCTATATAAAGCAAGTCAACTTCAGGCAAGAAAAACTTCAGCTAAATAGACGACTTAAGCTAGGTAAGGAGACACAGCTCATGAACCTAATAATTCATTTGCTTATGATAATTAAAATACCAATAAAAAATAACACAGATATGTAAGATATTTTCCCAGCACTGATAACTGATAACAATAACAACTAAGATATCATAACTCAAACGAGAGAGAGAGAGAGAGAGAGAGAGAGAGAGAGAGAGAGAGAGAGAGAGAGAGAGAGAGAGAGAGAGAGAGAGAGAGAGAGAGAGAGAGAAATCTTAAATCGGACGAAAAAGAAAGAGAAAATACTGATTATATGTGATGAATGAAAAACCAAAACGAAGAAAGTAAAAAAAAAAACAAAAATAAAATGCATTACTTAAATTACCAGACACTTTATCTCTTTACGCGGATCATGGCGGAAAAAAAATAAAAACAAGACAAAAAAACAAAAAGAAAAACAGAAACGATGAAAAAAAAAAAATTAATACGCAAAAGGTGAGAGGGAATTAATTGAACGTTAATTCTGAGGCAGCGACCAAAGAGACAAGAAGAATCACAGGTAACATTAAAAGACAGTGACTTGATTAAAACAAAAAATAAGGGAAAAAAAAATAAAGATTCAGGTTTAATTAAAGAGGTAAGATAACTAGTTAATTCTAAACAAAAAAAAGAGTTAATTAAAGCTTCAACCGACATGAGATTAATTAATTTATGAGGTAGAGTCGTAGTAGTAGTGGTGGTGGTGGTGGTGGTGGTGGTGGTGGTGGTGGTAGCAGTAGTAGTAGTAGTAGTGTGCTTTCCCTAATGGTGGTGCAGCATGATGTGGTGAAGTGGTGTGGACGTATTCTTTGTGGTATGATGTGGTGTGGTGTGTGATGTGCACTGGCGTGGTGACGTGTACTTCACTCCTGTGGTACGGTGGAGTAATGCGATAAACAACAACAACAACAACAACAACAACAACAACAAGAAATAACACCTAAGTAACTGGATAACTACTAATAACTAAACTCATCACTTAAGTTCCCAAAGTAATTTTTTTTCGCCCACTCAACTTCCCACAACAGTACGTAACGCCTCAGTGATTAATTACGTTAGGATAAGTTGGGTTAGGTTGGGTTTGGGGGCGGCGGGAGGGAAAGTTTTAGGGGGAGAATTACGTTAGGCAAAGTTGGAGGAATTTATCATGGGATGGATTATTTTGTGTTGGGGGGGGGGGTGAAAATATAATTGGGAGAAATCTACATGTAGGTGGAATTACAACACATTAACACTTGCATACACCGAAACGGGAAATAAGCCAGCCATTTTAAGAGTACATGAAACTCACTACCAAATAAAAGCTACTGTGTGTGTGTGTGTGTGTGTGTGTGTGTGAGTGGGCGCGCGTAACATAAAAAGTGATGGGACTCCTAACCTGCACTACATCACCAACAAACGGAAGAAAATCGTTTTAAGTGTCGAGACAAAAATAAACAAATAGATAAATAGATAAATAAATAAAAAGACAGAGAAATAAAGCTTAACTAAACGTCAGTACAAAGGTGGGCAAACTTTTCAGTGAAAGGACCACATTACAAAACTCACAATCTTATAGGGCCACATTCTAAATCAAACCAAAATTATTAACATTTGAAATACAAAATATAAGCTTTTAAGGAAGAAGCCACACACCCACGCATATGCACACATGCGGGAAGGAAAAGAAATGCTCACAATATTATTTAGGATTATTTATTAACTTTCTCTTCCAATTTTATTACCATTTGTCAGGCGGCATGAATTCCTTTGGCGGGGCCGCGAGCCTTAATTTCCCACACCTGCGTTAGAAGCAGCTTTTATTAACATGTCTGTAGGTGGAGTGTGACGGCGGCGGCACTGATGACGGTGGTGGTGGTGATGGTAAAAGTGCAGTACCCTTAAAGTTGTTGTGTTTGGTGGACGTGGGTGGCGTGGCTGTTTAATTGTTGAGTAGACGGGAGCGCGCGCACGTGTGTGTGTGTGTGTGTGTGTGTGTGTGTGTGTGTGTGTGTGTGTGTGTGTGTGTGTGTGTGTGTGTGTGTGTGTGTGTGTGTGTGTGTGTGTGTGTGTGTGTGTGTGTGTGTGTGTGTCGGCCAGTCCATACACACATACCACCACCACCACCACCATTACCACCACCATAGCCAGCTCCAAGATTTTGTCATTTTTTCGCTGTGGCAATGACTAAATATATAGTTCAGTGTTCGGTCGCTCGCTCGCCTCGCCAAAACAACAACAAGGGAAAGCTTGCAGCCTCTCAATAAATGTTTAGCTTTTGGAATATACAGCTTGACCTAACTTGATACCACTTCGGGCCGAGAGGTTCACGGTGCATTTCACTCCACGCACCGCACATACGCACACACACACACACACATACAACTGCTGCATCGGGGACAAACAATTACCTAACAAAACTCCCAACGATTTATGTGTTACACTCCGGCGACACGCGACAGCAGGAGGAGGAGGGGGAGGAGGAGGAGGAGGAGGAGGAGGAGGAGGAGGAGGAGGAGGAGGAGGAGGAGGAGGAGGAGGAGGAGGAGGAGGAGGAGGAGGAGGAGGAGGAGGAGGAGGAGGAGGAGGAGGAGGAGGAGGAGGAGGAGGAGGAGGAGGAGGAGGAAGGGGAAAGTATATAGCACACTGTTGCAAAATATTCTGAGGATTTACAGACTTTGGTATCAGTAAGCCATTCACGATTCGAAAAATATAAAACTATGCACAGGTATATACGTAGGTGGGTTAGGTGGGTAGATGGTTAGGTGGGTGGGCAGCAGCCATGGGGTGGGATTGAAAAATGAAGATATTTGAAAATGTTCATGACTTATGGATTAGTTCATATTAAATAGGTGTTTGTTAATATTTCACTAGGAGACATTCTTTTCCGTAATCAACTACAACTGTTTTATGCTATTATTATTCATTCGGTAATCTCTTGAATATTTATGTAGTGGTGAAAAGATAAAACTAACTTCTCATGCCTTTTTCTGTGTCGATGTAAACAATTTTACAGTTGGTGAGGAATTACTACACCAGAAAAGAGGTCAGTGGTATTGTGAGGAAAAGCAGAAATACTCACTCGGTTCGTTATCGTTTAGATTTCAGAATAATAGAAAACAATATTAAGCATCTGATATGATAAATGCAAATATATGACTGCTATCTTTCACTCAAATACTACAACACTTCACAGCTTCAATAAAGGCTTCGTGACGCCTTAACTACAGATCAATAACAATAATAGTTAATATGTCAATATCCTAAACGTTTCTTTAACAGTTAAGTTCCTGAGGGTCTTCAAGCGTGTCTTCATGATTCTAGGAATAATATTTGCCAAACTTGCTAGAATTTTCCATCTCATAATGTCAAACTCCTTCCAAGATCCATTCCATTATAGTACTCCCATCAAACTGCTGTCTGTTTACTTTCCTTTCAGTCTTAAAGCATATTACTTGACATTTATCCTTTCCATACTCTTCTGAAATGTATCTAATAACAGAAAAAAAAATTAAATCGTCTTTTTATCTTCCTTCTTAGTACTTCGTTCCTAAAAAAAGAAAGGACGAACTCCATTCTTCAGCAGAATACCCAGTAAGTTTCAGCAAAATTCCCCAATTAAACTTTAAACAAAATAAAGTAATAGAAAACAGCAATATAGTACTTTGATTTTAAACCCTTACTTATTTTCTTCTTTTACTCTTTTTCTTTTATTTTTTTCTGTTCTTTTATATCTGTCTTCCTTTTATTCCTTTTCACTTTTTACAGCTGTCTGTCGAAGGAAGAAGAAAAATTTCCATCCTTCCTTTGCATCCGACTTAAAGCTAATAAATGGACTAAACAACATTAACTGGATTGACTTCACACCCTTAACACCTTCAGTACCAGGACGTGTCTTCATATAAATCTTGATTGCCATTTGGTGATTTTATACAGCTTCCGAAACTTATGTGGTGGATTAAAATAGTGAAGACTCTGGCTATTAATCTTCTGACCGCCATAGACCCTTCCTAATGTAAATAAAATCGTTTATAATCATACTAAGAAAAAAAGAAAAGGAAAATAAACATGGTAGAAATGCGTCTCTGTACTGAAGGGGTTAATGTTCTTTCTCCCATACTTCTGTTCTCCTTTTCTCTTTACGTCTCTCGATCGAAGGAAAAATTAAAAGGTCTCACATTTTCCCTTTTTTACATCTCGATCTCTTATTTACACTTTCTTTTCACTTTTAAATCTATCTATCTATCTATCTATCATTTTCACATATATACTCTTTTTTTTTCTCTTTTCACTTCAGCATATCGGAGAACGAAGGAGGTTGTAGAGAAGAGGGGCGAGGGAAGGAGGAAGAAATAAAGGGTTACTCCACAATAGGTCGCATCTGTCCGTCGTGGCAGGAAAAGCAGCTATAGGGAAACACACATATAACACACACACACACACACACACACACACACACACACACACACACACACACGAATCAATACTCAAAACTATAGGGAGCCTTGAAAACCCTTGTGTTCTCTGCATCGCGTGTGTGTGTGTGTGTGTGTGTGTGTGTGTGTGTGTGTGTGTGTGTGTGTGTGTGTGTGTGTGTGTGTGTGTGTGTGTGTGTGTGTGTGTGTGTGTGTGTGTGTGTCAATATGGAGCTGGGCATATTCTCTGTCTCTGTCTCACTGGTTCTCTCTCTCTCTCTCTCTCTCTCTCTCTCTCTCTCTCTCTCTCTCTCTCTCTCTCTCTCACGCTACCTGCGGCCCCACGTGACGAGCCACTAATTAATCACACAAAGTTAAGAGGATCTCCATCTTACTGGTACGTGGTGTGTGTGTGTGTGTGTGTGTGTGTGTGTGTGTGTGTGTGTGTGTGTGTGTGTGTGTGTGTGTGTGTGTGTGTGTGTGTGCGTGCGTGTGCGTGCGTGCGTGTGTGTGTGTGTGTGTGTGTGTGTGTGTGTGTGTGTGTGTGTGTGTGTGTGTGTTTTGCGTGAAATACTGATGATGCTTTGACTGATTGCGTGCACGTGCTTCTCTCTCTCTCTCTCTCTCTCTCTCTCTCTCTCTCTCTCTCTCTCTCTCTCTGAAAATCAAAAGCTTGAGAGAGAGAGAGAGAGAGAGAGAGAGAGAGAGAGAGAGAGAGAGAGAGAGAGAGAGAGAGAGAGAGAGAGAGAGAGAGAGAGAGAGAGAGAGAGAGAGAGAGAGAGAGAGAGAGAGAGAGAGAGAGAGAGTCAGCGGTAGAATGAGATCAATACTAGTGTGTAGGATGGCGGTCCCTGCACCACCAACCCTGTCTTCCCTGCCTTTCTGCTTCGCCCTTCAATACCCTGTCTCTCATTCCCCTGCTGCCATATCCCTGAAACCCTGCCATTGTTGTCCCTATTTCCGCTTTCCTCTTCCTTTCCTTGTTTTCTTCCCTTTCAATACTCTGCCACCAGTTCCCTTCTTTTATTCTAATTAGTTTGTATCTTCTTCCTCCCTTGCCGTTTTTTTTTTTTTTTTCGTTTTTCTATTTTTTTTTTTTTTTCCCTGTTGTTTCTTTCTCTGTCACTCTCCCTGTATATCCACCTTCCCCAATTCCCTGCCAGTTCATTTCCTCTGTTTCTTTCCTTCCATATCAACTGTCCATTCCTCACATGTTTTGCTCTCCTCTGTCATTCCTTACCCTGTCAATTTTCCCTCCCATCTCTACGTAAATTTGCACCTCACCTCCTTTCTTTGTTACCCTGGCACTTCATTTCTGTTGCTCTCACTTCTCATAATAATATATAGTGCTTTCTTTCTCTTCCTTTCCTGGCCATTCTATCTGACAATATCTTCATCTCTCTGCCAGACTACCTTCCCCACCTATCTCTGTAATGTTTTTCCCCTGCCGCGGTATCCCCTGTCACACCTCTTCTCGTCCCCTAATTCTTCGCTACTCTCCATCGCTACCCTGCCACTTGCCCCTTCAAAATGTAAACCCAATTAGTACCGTGAAGTTGTTGCTTGTGCTGTTGTTTAGCCGATTAAAAAAAACTTTATTGGCTAATCTTTCAGCCACACACACACACACACACACACACACACACACACACACACACACACACAAGCCCTTGCCTAACAACCTCCTCCCTCTTCCTCACTCTACCCTGCCAGCTTCACCCTGTAACTCTTAACAATAATATCCCCACCCTATCACCCTGTCACCCTCTACTCCATCACCCTGCTATTCTGTCACCGCCCTTACCCTTTCACCCTGCATGTAACCTTTGCTCTATCATCCTTCCACCCTTACCCTGTCACCCTTACCAATCACCCACACACCACCACACCATTGCGCTCTCAACAAGTTCAATTAACCTCAAAAATAATAAAGAACAAACATGATCCTGGACCTTACAGTGGGAGCAAACAGAGGCGTAAGGTCGTAAGCCCCCGGTGAGGTAAGGGCGGAGGTGCGATGGTTGGTGGGGACGAGGCCGCTTCCATGGGTGTTCCAAGATGGCGCCGTGAAGCTCCCAAGTACCGGCGTATCTCCATCTTTCCAATCCAGGGAGTGAAGGAGGGAGGGCAGGAGGGAAGGAGGGAGGAAGTGAAGGGTTTGCTCAGCTCTGGAGGGTTAAGTTTGGGAGGGAGGACGTGTGTGTGTGTGTGTGTGTGTGTGTGTGTGTGTGTGTGTGTGTGTGTGTGTGTGTGTGTGTGTGTGTGTGTGTGTGTGTGTGTGTGTGTGTGTGTGTGTGTGTGTGTAAAAGTAATTATTCATACATAAAAATGCACACAAACAAATTACGTCAGTTTTCTTTGTGTTCATTATATCATTCATTCTCTCTCTCTCTCTCTCTCTCTCTCTCTCTCTCTCTCTCTCTCTCTCTCTCTCTCTCTCCTTGCCTACCTGGTGTGATTAATTAGCAACTTGATTAAGCTAATTTACCTGTGCGGGTCATTATCTGTATTAGCGGTGTAGCAGCTAGAAGGGAGAGAGAGAGAGAGAGAGAGAGAGAGAGAGAGAGAGAGAGAGAGAGAGAGAGAGTAAAGGAAAGAAATTACAGAAAGTGAAGTATGCGTGGAGAAAAGAAAGGAGAGTGAAGGAAAGGAGGAGGAGGAGGAGGAGGAGGAGGAGGAGGAGGAGGAGAGAGAGGTTTAAAGGGGGGCGGGGGGGCAACAAAACAAACATTAGGGCCCCCCGTTGCTCTCCTTTCATCCACCAACTGTTTACTAGAGCAACTCACCCCCACACCTCTCCCCGCCTCTCCCTCTTCCTCTCACTCCCCTCTTCCATCTCTGCCTTCACTCCCTCCCTTACTCTCTTTCTTCGTCCTTTCCCCACCCACGTCCGTCTCTCTCTCTTTCTCTCTCTCTCTCTCTCTCTCTCTCTCTCTCTCTCTCTCTCTCTCTCTCTCTCTCTCTCTCTCTCTTCAGTTCACACCTGTTTTGTCTCATATCTACAATCTTTCCTCACTATTTGAACACACACACACACACACACACACACACACACACACACACACACACACACACACACACACACATACGGACGATCCTTACACACATCCAATCTTTAACCTCATGGAATCCTACCCCGCCTTGTCAGAATAGGGCAACAAGTACATCCCCCTCATCCCTTTACACACACACACACACACACACACACACACACACACACACACACACACACACACACACACACACACACACACACCGTCCCGTTTAAATATCACACCGATCTCTACGCCGAGGAGGAGGAGGAGGAGGAGGAGGAGGAGGAGGAGAGGTGTTCTTCTCTGGTGGTTGTTAGAAGTACATCTTTTTAACAACACATGCAAAGAATTCTTGTATTTTTTTCTCTTACAATTTTTTTTTTCTATCTTCTCGTGCACCTCATTTCTCTCCTCTTTCCATTCCTCCCTCATCGAAGTAAATGATAAGATAAAGAAAGTCTGATTCACTCACTCATTCATGTTCCTAGGACGTGGTGTTGTAACGTGCAGTGAATTTTGCATCTGTTACTCAAGAGGGAATTAATACATGGAATAATGGACTGGACTGGTCTGGTTGATTCCTTTGCTGTTCTGTTTAACCACCGATAGTATTTAAAGCGTTATGGAGGGACTGTTTGCATTAGCCTATAAAACAATCAAAGGAAGAGGGAGAGAGAATAAGAGGTTTGTTTATTTTCTGTTCTAAGGTACATTATAGTTTCAGAGGTTGCAGTAAAAAAATAAAACGGTAAATGTTGTAGATTTTCATGAAGAAGAAAGAATAATTAGCAGTGAAAATATTAAGAATTTGGTAAGGACTGACAAGAATTAGGATTGACAGGTGGAAGTAATCATCTGATGCTGCTTTTTATTCATTCATTTATTCTTTTGTTCATTGTATCATTTCTATATTTACCGATGCACTCTGGAATAGGTCCTCAGTACTTTTGGCAACTGTAATGCACACTCTTGCAGTAAAATGATATCTAGGAATTGTTACTTAAAACCTCACAATCTTACTTATCTTTCCTTATTCCCAGCAAAAGTAAAATCAAGTCACTTCCTGTACTACTTCAAGCCGAACAGAAATAAAGATTTCAACAACACACAACACTCTCCTCCCCCCAAGCCTATTGTATTCTTGCACACTTTTTCCTTTCCTTCTTTCCTTCAGGTAAGCGGCGCCTCACAAAACACGTCGTCAGATTTTCCTCAACAGTATCATCATTAGAGGACTTCCTTACAAGCTGTAGGCAGTGGTGAAGTGGTGAGGGG
>NC_059295.1:37813038-37825538 GCF_017591435.1 Portunus trituberculatus
TCCTTTTAGCTAACTCACTCGGACCTGCACGGGGAATAGCAAATATTTTTCTTTTTTTTTACTTTTTTGTTCCCTTTGGCCAGTTTTTCCCACTTACATTAAAAAAAAAAGCTATGATAATCTAAGTAACGATTAAGTAATGCAACTCACTTAACCCAAAAGATATAGAAGGCAACCAAAAGATACTGAATGTGAGAGAAGGACTAGGAACGCTGCTCGAATGTACATAACGTTTCCTCCTATGATGAAACAAGGCACAGAGGCAGAAGGGAAGGGAAGGGAAGGGAGGCTCAGTTCTTCCCCCGAACCTTCACATCGACGTCTTGTCTCCGCTACTCTGCTTTAAGAAGGCGTCAGTTTGGTGTAAAGACGGGTGTTCCTCTCTCATTTAGCACTGCATTGTGAGATAAGACAAGGATATTACTGTAGTTTTGATTGTTTTCTGTTTGCGATATGGTGATTTTATGAAGTATTTATGAATTCTAGAAGTTTTTGTTGTTGTTGTTGTTGTTGTTGTTGATGATGATGTGGTGTGATTATGTTGTTGGTAGTGGTGGTGGTGGTGGTATCCTCCTCCTCTTTCTCCTCCTTCTTCTCCTCCTCCTCCTCCTCCTCCTCCTCCTCCTCCTCCTCCTCCTCCTCCTCCTCCTCCTCCTCTTTCTCCTCCTCCTCTTTCTCCTCCTTCTCCTCCTCCTCCTCCTCCTCCTCCTCCTCCTCCTCCTCCTCCTCCTCCTCCTCCTCCTCCTCCTCCTCCTCCTCCTCTACGTTCTGCTGCCTTCTCCCTTTAAGCAGTGTTTCATTACGAGAAGTGTGTGTGTGTGTGTGTGTGTGTGTGTGTGTGTGTGTGTGTGTGTGTGTGTGTGTGTGTGTGTGTGTGTGTGTGTGTGTACACACACACACACACACACACACACACACACACACACACACACACACACACACACACACACACACACCTGCTCACTACTTTGCCTTCCATTTCTCCCACATAGCCCGTTCCCCGACCCAGGCCATCCCCGGCTGCCCAAAGTCATGTCACAAGACTCTATAGACAGAATTATAGACGCCTGAATTAATATGCAGAGGGTTCGATCCCTTTTGAAGAACCGCCAGTGTGCCATCATCACCATTACTACCACTACCACCACCTTCACTACTTCACCACCATCATTACCACTACTGATATTAATTACTCTTCCTACGAGATGATGCCTTTAAAAAAATGTCATCACTAAAAAAACACAATAGACGAAAATTCACTCACTTATTCACACACTTTTTTTACAGACTGACCTGCACTGTACCTTCACACACACAAGCACACACACACACACACACACACACACACACACACACACACACACACACACACACACACAGGTAAACGAATGATGAATGAATGTAAACAAATAATTCACAGCGAAATAGTAGTCACACATAACATGAATATTAATAACAATAACTTTGAATAGAAAACGTGTGTGTGTGTGTGTGTGTGTGTGTGTGTGTGTGTGTGTGTGTGTGTGTGTGTGTGTGTGTGTGTGTGTGTGATGAATTTCCTTGAATCTTTCCTCTCTTCTCTTCATTTCTCCTTTCTCTCGTGCCTCTTCCCCTCTCTCCTCCCCTTGCTCTCACCTTCCAACTCTCCTTTTTTTCTTCTTTTCTCTTCCTTCCTTTCATTCTTTGCTACTCTCCCTTCATCTCATCTCCCTCATCCTTCACTTTCCTTCATCTATCCTCATACACATCCATCACATCTCTCTCTCTCTCTCTCTCTCTCTCTCTCTCTCTCTCTCTCTCTCTCTCTCTCTCTCTCTCTCTCTCTCTCTCTCTCTCTCGGCCATGGCTCCAGTGAATACAGGACATGTTGTTGTTGTGAAAAGCGCAAACTTTGAAATACTCGAGTGGTATGTCCTATCGCTGTCGATGCAGCCAATACTGAACTGAATTGTCATACTTCATTTCTGGCCGATACTGACAGCATTGGTCCTGTGCAGCTGATATTGTTACCAAAAAGGTGAGCAATTGTTCTTTAATGTTTATTCATGTGATAACCTGTCAAAGAGTCAATGCTGTATAACTCATGGTTCCGCAGACGTACTACTGTAAATTTTTTTTTTTTTTTCTCAAAGCTTGCGTTTCATACAACGAAGAACATTTCCTTTATTTGGTGGAGCCACTGGAGCAGGTTAATGATGAACGTAGACAACATATTGGAATGGGTAGCAAGTACAGCTGCTGCTTCTTGTGACTGTTTCGCTTCGTCACGCTTCTCGAGTTCATCCATTCTTTGTTTTTGTTATTGTTTTCTTTTCTTTTTTTTATTAATACCATGTGGGCTTTTCACGGGAATTTATGGGCTAAAGGGGATACTTTGTGTGGTACCTCCTATCTCAAAGCCCACCCGCTAGGAAACCATTGCCCCAAGTGAGGAAGCCCAGACTACACTCGGACCGTGGACAGGATTCGAACACGTGCGCTTGGAGACCCCTCGGTCCCCAAAACACGTATGGTTCCACTGTACCACGGCGGCGTTATGATATATTAGAGTTGACAGAAAAGTGATAGTGATTTACAGAGTATGTCGAAGGTAAGATAAAATTATTAAACGTTTGATTAAACGTGTTACCAGCAAATCTCTCCAATCCGCCAAAATCTCTATTCCGGCATTCTACAGATGGCAATGATGCTAAATTGGTGATGGGCGACCTATACATCACTCTTTCCTTTGTTTTCTCTAACTTATCTTTTCCCTCCAACATTTTTCTTCTATAATCTTTATAATATTCGTCCATTTTTTCTTTACCCATTCTTTATATTTTCTTGTTCTTTATATAGACTTTATTCAAATGTCCATTATCCTCATCTCCAATCTTAATTAAAATAACGTAAAGCCAATCTTTCTGCCACACAACAACGCCATTTATCCACAACTTACCACATGCATGTTTCCACCCAATAAACATAAATAGAGTCCGTAAAATGAGTTAGTATTCCATTGGCATTTATAAACGCATCAGTACACCTCGGGGGGCCCTCACCTGTGCCCGGGGAGTGAGTGTACGTACCAGGTGACACAGACTACAACATTACAACCAAATACAAACGAACACAAAGGAGGACGTGCTGTTATACTACATTGCTTTTCACGAGGCTATTTAAATATATTAATATATATATATATATATATATATATATATATATATATATATATATATATATATATATATATGTGTGTGTGTGTGTGTGTGTGTGTGTGTGTGTGTGTGTGTGTGTGTGTGTGTGTGTGTGTGTGTGTTACAGTCAGAACCCGAAATCAGCCAGAACTAGTTTCAACTAGTCAGAACTAGAAGTATAATTTATTGTTTGTAAAAACTAGTATTACCTAGGCAAAACTAGTTTCTTAACATAAAGGCTCGGTAAAACACGAAATGTATTTTACACCTAGTTTTACCTACACACTTCAGTCAAAACTAGTTTTAACAATTGTTAAGTTTGGGAAAACTAGGTTAGACTAAAAGTGAAACTGGCAGTTCGGCCTTATAGTGGAGAGGTGGGCGTTAATGATTGGTCACAATATTATCATAGTTTTTAGGGTGGGGGAAGGGGGGGACGATTCATTCTCATTTACCTGGTTCACTGATTTACTTCACCTGTCAGCCACCATTACCACAAGATGGCAACTTGGAGCTCACCTGGCCATCCTGAACACCCTCCTGACCACCCTCCTAACCAGGCAGCTGACACTGAATGGGAGACTATGTTTTTACAGACCATACTGAAGTGGGACGAGCAACAAGAATCACACTACAACATACTTACTGCAGAAAAATACGGTTCACTGCTGCAGGAGGTAAAGGAGGCTAAAACTGCTAAGAAGAAAACGTCTCTACAGTACAGAAGACTGAAGCGGTTTGATGTCATTGAAATATGTGAATAGACCAATAAACGTTTCAGCAACCTAAAAAGGTACTAAAATGAGCTACAAACACAAACAAATTATGTTTGAGTTCCCCAAATATGGTACTCAAACGAGCAATGGTACTCAAACGAGTGGTCATATCCCTCACCCACTTCTGACATTCAGTACCGTTGTTGAATCTAGTTTTAACTTAAACGATCAGATAAAACTAGATTTAACTAGTTAAACTTTGATATTTCTAGTTATACCAAACACATTAAGGTATAACTAGTTTTGCCTAGGTAATACTAGTTGTTCACCAACACATTGAAAATACCTAGTTAAAACTAGTTTTGACTGATTCCGGGTTTTGACTATATATATATATATATATATATATATATATATATATATATATATATATATATATATATATATATATATATATATATATATATATATATATATATATTACAGTCAAATTGTTAAAACTAGTTTTGACTGGTGTGTAGGTAAAACAAGGTGTAAAATACATTTCGTGTTTTACCGAGCCTTTATGTTAAGAAACTAGTTTTGCCTAGGTAATACTAGTTTTTACAAACAATAAATTATACTTCTAGTTCTGACTAGTTGAAACTAGTTCTGGCTGATTTCGGGTTCTGACTGTAACACACACACACACACACACACACACACACACACATACACACACACATATATCTATCTATCTATCTATCTATCTATATATATATATATATATATATATATATATATATATATATATATATATATATATATATATATATATATTATCACAGCCACATGAAGAACTTACAGTAATTGATCCATCTGTCGTTTTGAGGCTGTTTAATCCTTCACTTCCCTTTGACTTATCTTTTCTTAATCACCAGCCACCCTGAGACACTTACCTCTTAATATACACCCATCTCTGAACTGGCTAGAAATTGCAAAATCTATCCAGTAATTATTTTTTTAGAAACTTATCAAAAAATTATACGTTGGTTTTTAGTATCAAGAATTGCTGTATATTGGAGAAAATTTTTAGAAAAATAAGTGAATAACAGCCATAGACACATAGCAGTACTTTAAGAAAACAAAGAGAAGATTAGGAAAAAAGAGCGTTGGAGCAAAAACATATATACATTAGGTTTAATCATTTCCTTTTTCTTTTTTCTATTTCTCTACTGTTAACCTTTGAGTCAAAATCGTTTGAAGGATAAAAAAAAAAAAAAAAAAAAGAAAATGACATCCAAAAAACTAAAACTTCGCTTCTCTCTTCTCTTACACGTCAACACTTTCATAAATATACACCTCGCACCACCACCACCACCACCAACAACAACACATCAACAAGACAAGCAATTTCACACAACAGAACGTAAATCAACCAGCAACAACAAGTGGCTCATCACAAACCTGTCGCCGCCGCCTCATCTCCGGGGTTCTACACGCCACGCATGCACTTACTCTCCCTGTAATCCCAAAAATTACCATTTACAAAATATTCGTGGTTTTTTTTATGGCACTACCGTTCATGTACTTAATTCCACACGCACACAAAAGAGAGAGAGAGAGAGAGAGAGAGAGAGAGAGAGAGAGAGAGAGAGAGAGAGAGAGAGAGAGAGAGAGAGAGAGAGCAGCGCAAGTCTTATACGTAGCCCTGTAAAACTATTAAATAAAAAAAAAACACACACACACACACACACACACACACACACACACACACACACACACACACACACACACACACACACACACACACACACACACACACACACACACACACATACACACACAACCAAAGATCAGTACAGAATATCATCTATTTTTCTTTCCCGCACGTCTAAGTTTCCTATAATGATTCCTCCTTCCTTTCATCAAGTAGCGGCGGTGTCTTCACAATCCTCTCCTTTTAAGACAGTGTTCGGCCGGTGTACATGCTCGTCTCTCTCTCTCACACTGTTATTTTTTCTTACTGTAGTAATGGACATCAAACAACAGCCAGCGTGAACAAGATATATATAAAAAATGTAAGAAATATAGATTAAGTTGCATTAATATACTGACTTGGTTGCCGTGTGTTAAAGGAATAAAGGAAACTAAAGGAAAGCACAAGAAGTCGTCTGGCCTGTACGCGGGAGTCCCTGAGCATTTAATTGTCTCCCCAGGGAAATTGTAACTTCTACAACGCATATTCTGTTTTGTGTTTTTAAGCTGGAGGAGAGGCTGCGTCCAGTCAAGCTACGGCAACGAGTGAAGGAGTATTATCTCTCGTCTCTAATGACTACCATCAATAGGGATGTGCCGATGTGTCACTGACGGATTCAACAGCCAATGCTTTCTACTAATGTTATTGATATTGTTGGAATTCTTATCAATATTCACCGATACTTGTCAAGCTACAATGTTTCATTCTCTGCCGGTATTGTGACGAAACATGCATCAAAGTTCAATGTTCTAGACAGCGTTGGGTAAGCTTGATTGCACACCCGTGGCTTCTAGTTGAACAATTTGCCACGAGTCCATGAAAGTGAGACATACATTGTATAATATTTTGCAGTTTTCTTTCAGTTTTTGAAATATGAAAAGGAATTGACAAATATCAATCACAGTTGTTCGTTGTGAACTGTTTTGCATGACACACCTGTTACCTGTCCACGTGCAGCAAACATGTATGCTAATGTCTATGCATGGCTATGTATGGATGTGTGCATCATAGCCACACATTATATGGTGCACGCGTTCATATGGCAACCATACGGAAGACTAATTATAATTAAGCTTACTAGTGTGTCGAGATGCAAGGAATAGACTCAGCAATCAGGTCGTCCGTGCAGAGTCAATACAGAGCTTTAGAAGACTCGATAAATTAGTAGTTGTTGATCGCAGGTGGGTAAAGATAAAAATGTTGTATACATGAACTACCACATGTTTCTCAGTGTTCTAGATGTTGTAACTGAAAATTATTGCTTAGCAGTTAACTTTTGTATTTGAGAAAACTTATAGTAAATTTGCTTTTAGACAACCAGTTTATTGCAAGCTTTAGTAGAAATATTTTGTGTTTTGATTTTCAAAAACGTGATCAGACACTGTTAAATCATCTTATATTTACTTTAAATCCTCATACTGATGTACGTCAATTTTTTTTTTTTTTTTTTTTGTGGTTAACTAACAACT
The DNA here is from genome assembly GCF_017591435.1 of Portunus trituberculatus. Classification (NCBI taxonomy): domain Eukaryota; kingdom Metazoa; phylum Arthropoda; class Malacostraca; order Decapoda; family Portunidae; genus Portunus; species Portunus trituberculatus. The sequence goes on from NC_059295.1 coordinate 37,820,138, forward strand.
AACTGAATAAACTAGACCTGATGGACACTTCCTCCTCATATACTAATGAACGTGCTACATGCCCCACACAACACAAATGACTCACACTTAGTTCAACACCCATCGCACACACTTAACCTACCACTGTGCAGAAAATCAGCCTTTTCTACACGCCTGTATTCTTTTTATCACTCATCACATCCACAACACCACCAGCTTATCACATGGCACATCATACTGTAACACCTGGGAACACCTGCAATTTGGACCACGCAAGGTGTTTGGCATCGCTTGCTTCAACATCTGATCTTTTTTTCTTTTATGATTCTTTCTATTTATATCCATGACAAATGCCACTTTCAGCCAAGCGTTCATGTATTCGACAGGTCAGGTGTTTGTGTATGTGTTTTGGTGTGAGAACAGGTGTGTGTGTGTTTCAGTGTGACGTGACTTGTATAGGTTGTCATTATGGTGTCGAAGAAGGAAAAAAAAAGCTACTGGGATAGAAAATGAATTGTGATGTGAAAAATAAAAAGAAAAGAATGAATATGTGACAGAGAGAGAGAAGGAACACGAGAAGAACTGTAGATAAGAAGGAAGCAAACAAGAAAGGAAGATTGGGCAGGATGTAAAGATGGAGGAAGGAGAGATGGAGAGGAATGAATAAATGAAGGAAGGAAGGAAGGAAGGAAGGAAGGAAGTGATGAGAATACTGTAGAGAGAGAGAGAGAGAGAGAGAGAGAGAGAGAGAGAGAGAGAGAGAGAGTGTGTGTGTGTGTGTGTGGGAGGATATATCATGCTTGCATTTAGTGTAGAGTGGAGTGTGTTTCCTACCTGGCGTTGAGGAGGAGGAGGAGGAGGAGGAGGAGGAGGAGGAGGAGGAGGAGGAGGAGGAGGAGGAGGAAGAAGAAGAAGAAGAAGAGGAAGAAGAGGAGAGCATTGTCTCTTCCTGCGGCCATAGGAGCGAACGTTCTTCCTTTTTTTCTTCCTTCCTTCCTTCCTGCCTTCCTTGCCGCCATCATTCTTTTCTCTCCACTCTCCGCCCCTCCCTTTCCCTGAAGACTGTAAGCTACTCTTCCTTCTTTCCTTTTTTTCCCCTCTTCCTTTTTCCTCCCTTTGTTCCCATGTTTACCAGAGGAGGAGGAGGAAGAGGAGGAGGAGGAGGAGGAGGAGGAAGACGAATGCAAAGAAAACAAAGGAATTCCAAACAGCGGCAGACCTTGATGTCCTTAAAGGCTGTTTTGAGTAACACATGACTGGAAGAGACAGGATAGTATTGAAGAAGTCTCCTCCTCACCCACCAAATCCCTCCTCCTGAAAATGACTGAAGAAAAAAAAAAAGAAGAGGAGGAGGAGGAGGAGGAGGAGGAGGAGGAGGAGGAGAAGAATAGGTATAGGAAGAGTAAGATTAAGAAAAAGAGGAGGAGAGAGAGATGAAAAAGGTGGCGGTGATGCAGCAGAGAGAGAGAGAGAGAGAGAGAGAGAGAGAGAGAGAGAGAGAGAGAGAGAGAGAGAGAGAGAGAGAGAGAGAGATTCAAAACAACAAATTGTGAAGGTGTTGGGAATATCCTCTCTCTCTCTCTCTCTCTCTCTCTCTCTCTCTCTCTCTCAGTGTCACAGCACTCCTCATTCCCTTTCCCCTCCTCCTTTTTACCTCCCTCTATTTTTCCATCTCTTCCCTCCCTTCCCTCTCTCCCTCTCACACTCTCCCCTCCCTTCCCCCTCTCACTCTCACACTCTCCCTCTCCTTCTCCCGCTTTCCCCTCTCACGGCACAATATCTTCAGGTGGAGTAAATATGGACTAAGGCTCTCTCTCTCTCTCTCTCTCTCTCTCTCTCTCTCTCTCTCTCTCTCTCTCTCTCTCTCTCTTCCTGTGTTTTATTTGCTTAATTATCACTATTTGGTTTTCTATTTTCGTTTCGTTGTTACCATTACACTTTCCATCCCTCCCCAGGCTCTCTCTCTCTCTCTCTCTCTCTCTCTCTCTCTCTCTCTCTCTCTCTCTCTCTCCGTCTCCACTTTCCATCTTATCTCTCCCTTCCCTCCCTCCCTCTTTCCCTCCCGCCTCCCTGCTCTCCCTGCTCTCTTCCTGCTCTCTCTCTCTCTCTCTCTCCCTCCCCCCCCTCTCTCTCTCTCCACGCCCGGCAGGAATTATATCAACATTCGCCGAGCTTGAATAACCCGGCTCGCTAAAACACTCATTCATTATTCACGGTGAAACAAAAAATTCTTTATCGCTCACTCCGGTCCGAATGTTTCAAGTTTGTGTGTGTGTGTGTGTGTGTGTGTGTGTGTGTGTGTGTGTGTGTGTGTGTGTGTGTTCTATTTTGCCATATACATAATACATATAAAAGGTACAGTACATACATATATACATACATACATACATACATATATACACATTTTGTTTTCAATTCTGACATACTTTTCCTATTTACTCTTCCTTCTCCTCTTCCTCCTCCTCCTCCTCCTCCTTTCTGCCTTCTCTTTTTCTTCTTTTTCTTCCTCTTAACTCCTCCTCCCCCGCCCCTCCTCCTTCTTCTCCTCTCTCCCTTCTTCCTCTTCACCTTCCTTTCTCTCTTCTTCCTTTCCTGTTATTCCTTCTATCCTCTCTCCTTTTCCTTCCCTTCATCTCATCCTTTCTCCAATTCTTTCTTTCTTTTTCTCTGTCTATTTCTTTTATCTTCTCTCTTCTTTTCTCTTTTCTTTGTACTCTCACATTCTCTTATTTTTACTATTCTTTATCTCATTCTCTTTTATGATCTTTTGTGTTTTCCTTTTCCTTTTTCTTCCTCTCCTTGTCCTTCACTCTTCCCCTCCCATCCATCCCTCGCCCATTTATCATGTCTACCCCTTACCCTTGCTCTCCCTCCCTCCTTTTCTCCCTTCTCTCCCTCTCCATTCTCCCTTCCCCTAAGTCGATTGTGCAATATATTCTGGATTAGCACATTAGCACAACCCCTCAGATCAGCCGGGCACAGGTAACACATGTCATCTAGTCAGGCTACCTTGATGCAGAAATATACAGGTAGATAGGTAAAAGAGTAGGTTGGTTGGTGTGTTAGTGGGTGGGTAGGTTCGCGAATGGGTAGATATGTAGATAGGTGTATGAATAAATAGGTAGTGAGGTTGATAGATAAATAGATGAATGGATGGATGGATATATATATAGGTCGATTGATATTTATAGTTGGATATACAATAGATAGACAGATAGATACACAAACAGTTAGAGAGGTAAGTTGATAGGTAGATAGAGAGATAAATAGACAGACATAAGTAGCTAAATAGAAAAGCATACACAGATAGGAAGAAAAAGTGCATAGTTACATACACACATACAGACATGGTGCATAATTAAACAGATAATCAAATGGATAGACACTGACCTCATTTTATACATCATATACCACAAAATTATAGCAGAATACATAAATCTTCAACATCAACATGAAATGCAAGAGAGAAAAATAAATTACTAACACTTTCATCTGTTACTGGCTCATGGAAATTAACAAATATTCATTCATTCATTTATTTATTCATTTATTGAAAGATAATATGTATAAAAATAGAACTAATTGATGATTATTGTAAACTTGTTAATAATTTCCCTTCTTTACACAACTAATATACTGGTGGTGGAATAAAATGATCCCCCCCATCTCTCTCTCTCTCTCTCTCTCTCTCTCTCTCTCTCTCTCTCTCTCTCTCTCTCTCTCTCTCTCTCTCTCTGCTCAAGCGCGCACGTGGCGGAAGCGGCGCGGGTCGGCGGGCATGGTGGGCGCCCAGGTAACACACGTTCTAATTAACCTGACCACCGCCTTGTTACCTCAGGAAGCCGTCGTTTTGCCTCGTTTAGGAAGGAAGGGGGACGCGGAGGGGAGGAGGAGAAGGGGGGTGATGGTGGAATGAGGGGGTAATGGTGCAGGGGTGATGGGAGGTGAAGGGAGGGGTGTCAGTGAGCTGTGACAGGGGTGAATGAGGAGGATGAATGGGGGTAAAGGAGGAGAGGAGATGGAGTGGGGGAGAGCAGAAGGGGGAAATGAATTAGGTGGGTGATGGGAAGAGAGATGATGTATGGAGAGAGAGGAGAGGAGAAAAGGAAGAGATAAGAGAGAAGAGGTGGAAGGAGACAAGGAAAAGAAAGAGAAAGAGAGAGAAAAAAAGGATAGAAAGATGGGAATAGGAGAAGAGATAAGTGGAAAGATGAGGAGAGCATAGCAAAGAGGGAGAGGGAGAAGTGAGAAAGAGAATATGGAAGGAGAGGGGAGGAAAGACGAAAGGAGAGAGAAAAAGAGACGGAGAAAGAAAGAGAGGAAAGGAAATGGAGACGAATAAAAATAAAAACAAAATGACACTAGGAACAACGAAAATAAAAGAAAATAAATTAAAACGAAGAAAAAAAACAATGAAAACGATAATAACGATAATGATGATGATGATGATGATGATGATGATGTTGACAGTCATGAAAATAGTTACTTCTTTCCTCCCTCTCATGACTCTCCCTCCTCAGACTTCCCCCTCTCCCTCCTCTCACCTGGCGATATGGGGAGGGAGGGAGGGAGGGAGGGAGGGAGGAGGTGGAGGGTAGAGGGAGAGGACGGGGGAGTTGACAGGTCTCTATTGTCAGTGAAAATGGAAGACTAACTGAGCGTAACCTGCCTCTCCCTCTCCCTCTCCCTCTCCCTCTCTCTCTTCCTCTCCCTACCTATGGCCACACCTGCCTCACCTGGGCTCTCTCTCCCTCTGTCTCTGTCTCTCTGTCTCTATCTCTCCCTCTCCCTCCCCTTTACTTTACATCCATCTGTTCATCCTCTCTCTCTCTCTCTCTCTCTCTCTCTCTCTCTCTCTCTCTCTCTCTCTCTCTCTCTCTCTCATATTTTGGGGATGGTTTTACAATTCTATCTACCTCTATTTCATCTTCTGTCTATTTTTTTTTTTTTTGCTTTTTAAGACATACGATAAAACTTTTTGATTAATCTCTCTCTCTCTCTCTCTCTCTCTCTCTCTCTCTCTCTCTCTCTCTCTCTCTCTCTCTCAAAATTTAGGGATGGTATTATAACTTTATCTACATTTCTACTTCTATTTTATCTGTCTATCAGTTCGTCTATTTTTTTCTTCTTAAAGACATGCGAGAAAATTTTTGATTAATTCTCTCTCTCTCTCTCTCTCTCTCTCTCTCTCTCTCTCTCTCTCTCTCTCTCTCTCTCTCTCTCTCTCTCTCTCTCTCTCTCTCTCTCTCTCTCATTCAATCCCATACAGCAACTCAGTCACGGGCATAATAACAATTCAGCCTGAGATGGAAGGCATGATAAGGCACACACGCCAACAACACGCGCTGAATGTTTAAACACACTCCACCGCCACGCAGTTAATACTACCCGCGCTCCATTATACACGGGAACGCCACACACA
>NC_059295.1:37833038-37840538 GCF_017591435.1 Portunus trituberculatus
TCCTCCTCCTCCTCCTCCTCCTCCTCCTCCTCCTCCTCCTCCTCCTCCTCCATTTTCCGCATTTATTTCTTTTCTTCTCATCTATTTACTTATTCTTCCTCTCTCCGATACTTCCGTCCCTTCTTTTCCTTTCCTGTTTTGTTACAAGACACGCATTTTCCCTCCTTACCCTCTTCCTCCTTCTCCTTGTTCTTCATCCACGTCATTCTCTCTCTCTCTCTCTCTCTCTCTCTCTCTCTCTCTCTCTCTCTCTCTCTCTCTCTCTCTCTCTCTCTCTCTCTCTCCTTCTCTCCTTTCCTCCCATGTCATCTCATCTCACCCCCTCCTTCCTCTTTCCTCCTCCTCATCCTCCCTTTAAACCTTCCCTTTCTGACTCAGCGACTCCACAACGACCTGACTCACCTCTCTCTCTCTCTCTCTCTCTCTCTCTCTCTCTCTCTCTCTCTCTCTCTCTCTCTCTCTCTCTCTCTTTTCCTTCGTCACGTTTTCTTTCGTCTCGATTGTTTATCCATAAAGCAATATTATGACTATTATTGTTTTTTTTTTTTCCTCCTCGTCCTCCTCTGGCACCTCCCCTCACTCCTCCTCCCTCTAACCCTACCGTCACCCACGACAGCAGCGACGGGGCGTGACGGATGTTTAACCCTCACGCTAAAAGACGTGACGGTGACGGAGACGGTGGTGGTGGTGGTGGTAAAAATAGTGAAGAGAGATTTTTTTTATTTTTTCGGGCCGTTTTCTATGATGAAATATTAACAGACATTTTTAATTATATAGAAGGCTCTCGATACTTGTTTTTCAGTTGGAGTTTTTTTTTTTTTTCTTTCACTAAGATAAAAAGTTGAAAAAATGTCGCATATTTCTAGAGAATCATTTATAATCATTCAACTGCTATGTACGCGACAGGTTGGTTTTGTTTTTGAAGATTTGTCTATTCTCCATTTTTTTTTCTTTTTTCTTTTGCTTATATTGTATTTTCATTTCGCTTAATTTCTTTGTCATTTTCTTTTTTTTTCCATTTCCTTTTGCTTCTCCTCGCTATCTTCATTTTTTTTTCCTGGCCTCTGTTCATTATCTTCATTTTCCTTTCTTCCTCTATACTCTTTGGCTCTATTTATCATTTTTTCCTAACTTCATTCTTCCACCTGCATTTGGTTCATAGAAGTGTCACATCCCAAGGTATTACAATTTCTAATCACATCACTCTCCTTTCACCTGAAGACGATTCAGTATAACGCCATCACGACAAAAACATATACGAGTTTTCATTTTTTGTTTATATATTTCTTCAATCGAGCAATCACTCAGCAAAATCAGCCGTACTACTATAAATTCTATCACTCACCTCTCTCTTCGCTGATTTGCTACCCCCTTCACGGCGCAAATACACATAATCCTGAATATTCCTCTAATCCACGCATTCAATATATTAATCAATCAATCAATCAATTTCTTACAGTGGTGGCTTATTGAGAGGACAGACCATATCCTCCCTTGTGCCAAATGGTCTGTTTAGTCCGGCCATCTATGGTGATATATGCACATAAAACCGCTATAAATATTTTCCCTTTTTCCTGTTTTCCATCTCACTTTATCTTCATATAGACCAACTTTTTAAAATCCCTGTTCTTGTCTCTCTCTCTCTCTCTCTCTCTCTCTCTCTCTCTCTCTCTCTCTCTCTCTCTCTCTCTCTCTCTCTCTCTCTCTCTCTCTCTATACACAGAAACACTATGCATTTACCTCTCTTTCTCTCCTCTTTTTCGTTCTCTCATATTTATTTCCTTTTTCTTTTCCCTATTGCCCTCCGCACGGAAAAACTACGTATATATTTCCCTTCTCTTTCCCTCTCCCCTTTCATTTTCTTTCTCTACAAGCAGACCAGCTATGTATTTCCCTTCCTCTCCATCATATCTTTATTTCCTTTTTTCGTAACCTACACACACAAACCGATATTACACTTGTCTCTTTCCCTCTTCTCTTCCAGGACACAAAATATTTTCCCTCTCTTTTTCCTTCCCATCTCCTCTTTCTCTGTCAACTTCATCAAGCAAACTCGTAGACGAACTAGGCCTTCCTCTATCCTCCTCCTCCTCCTCCTCCTCCTCCTCCTCCTCCTCCTCCTCCTCCTCCTCCTCCTCCTTCTCCTCCTCCTCCCACCTCCGCATGCGACTTTCGTGCTTGATCTAATGGGATAATGACCGTAATGGGCCGAGCTTCCATCTGGCCCGCCGCTGCCTGCCTAGGGTACCCTTTATTACTTAATCCTCCTCCCCCATTCTCCTCTCCCGCTTGTCTCCCTTCCAGCCCTCTCTTCCTTCCCTTTTCCCTTTTCTCTGTATCTCCCTTTCGTGTTTTGCGTCTCTTCTCTCATTCTTGTTTCCTGTTCTTCTTTATCGTATTCTTTTCTGGTTCTTCTTATATTTCTTTGTTTTTTGCTTTTCCTTCATACATCTTTTCTCTCTCTCTCTCTCTCTCTCTCTCTCTCTCTCTCTCTCTCTCTCTCTCTCTCTCTCTCTCTGAGCCATTGACAGGGTTCAGAGGATTGGGTAAGATCAGGAACAATGAATAACAATGAATGGTATCAGTGAGCAATGCCAAATTGTGTGGAGCAGACTGAAGGGTGCGCACACACACACACACACACACACACACACACACACACACACACACACACACACACACACACACAGTTGTTAAAGAGGTTGAGTAAGGTTAGTGTGTGTGTGTGTGTGTGTGTGTGTGTGTGTGTGTGTGTGTGTGTGTGTGTGGGTTGGTAAAAACAGTATAGTGTTGGTAGTAGTAGTAGTAGTAGTAGTAGTGGTAGTGGTGCTATTATTATTATTATTAGTAGTAGTAGTAGTAGTAGTAGTAGTAGTAGTAGTAGTAGTAGTAGTAGTAGTAGTAGTAGTAGCAGCAGCATTGATAATAGCACCAGTACATGTAATTCGATTATCTCACTCTCTCTCTCACACACACACACACAAACATACACACACACACACACACACACACACACACACACACACACACACACACACACACACACACACACACACACTTCTTCTCTCTCTCTCTCTCTCTCTCTCTCTCTCTCTCTCTCTCTCTCATCTATCTAATCCATGAAGGAGACGAACAGACAGAAAGAGAGAGAGAGAGAGAGAGAGAGAGAGAGAGAGAGAGAGAGAGAGAGAGAGAGAGAGCGGAGGGTGGGCCACGGCTCCCCATCTTCTAATTGAATTACACACAGTAGCTTTGTGACACTTATTACAATTTATTCATCCGTGGGCGCAGACTCAATGGTTTTCGCTGGTGTTGTTTATAAGGTTACGCGGACGGCAGGGTGAGAAGGGGCAGAGCAAGAAGAGGGAGTGGGGGTGTTGGCAGGGGCATCAGATGATAAGAGACGGCAGATTTAGAAGAGGGAGGTTGGATGGAATGGAGGATGTTAGCAGGGGAAGGGAGAGGAAAGATAGACTGCAGGGGAGAAGTGTATTTGGAGTTGGCAGGGGTATAGAAAGAACAGAGATGAGGAAGTGTGTTGACAAGGGATAGGAGTTATGGTGGTGTTGACAGGGGTGCTGACTACAGAGAGAGAGAGAGAGAGAGAGAGAGAGAGAGAGAGAGAGAGAGAGAGAGAGAGAGAGAGAGAGAGAGAGAGAGAGAGAGAGAGAGAGAGAGAGAGAGAGAGAGAGAGAGAGAGAGAGAGGGGATTGGCAGGGGTAGGATGTTTCTTGTTGTTCTTTTCCTTATCCTCCCTCCTCTTTCTCTTTCTCTCTTTCTTCCCTTCCCTTTACTTTCTGCTAGGGTGAAGGGAGAGGGTGTTGGCAGGGTGCGAGAGAGAGAGAGAGAGAGAGAGAGAGAGAGAGAGAGAGAGATGGACTTGATACGAGATGGATAGGGTAATTCTCTCTCTCTCTCTCTCTCTCTCTCTCTCTCTCTCTCTCTCTCTCTCTCTCTCGTACTCCCCCTTGCGTCGCTCTCACTCTGCCCGGGTGAGTTTTATAAGTGAAAAAGATAAATATATGTATGAGGGAAAGAAGGAAATAGAAAAGAGGGGAAATGTCTAAATTGTTGGTTTTTTTTTTTTCTTATTTTCTTGAGTCTTCTGTACATGCATATATTGTTTTTTTTCCGAAGCGTTTTTTTTTTTTTTTTAATAACCTTTGCGAGTAGTTTATTATTACAACATCAGCACCATCATGACACACACACACACACACACACACACACAAGCCCAAGCCCAACCGCACCTAGCCCCCCCCATCTCTCCCCCATCCGTCCCCAGTCCGCGAGCCAGCCGGAGCTAAGTGGCGGGTCGGGATAATCAGGTTATTTATTCTGCGCGGGGTGGCGGCGGCGGCGGTGGTGGCGGGTGGCGGTGCGGCCCAAGAAGTAACTCTGTCCATTATCCACGCGTTACCGCCTCCCACTTCCCGCCAGCCACGCGCAAAGAACAGTAATAAGGCTGCAAATAGAGTCACTCCTCGCGCCCCGACCCACCGCCACTCTGTAACTCACACTCTCACCCACTCACTCATTCGCTCACTCTTCCATTAACCAGTTTTTTTTCCTCTCTCTCTCTCTCTCTCTCTCTCTCTCTCTCTCTCTCTCTCTCTCTCTATGCTCATTATCTGCTGTCTGATATTGCCTTTTCTTTCCCTTTGTCTGTATATCTTTCCTGCTTATTGTCTAGTCTTCTTCTCTCGTAATAAGTGAGGACAGTACTCCATACATAGACGAACGAAGCCCCTGCATAGAGCAAGTAACCAGGGGGAGGAAATATATTAGCGGAGGCGACTCAGAGCACCAATCAAAGCACTCTCAGGAAAGTTGTGCCAATGAAAAGATGGAATGGCTGTCAATAAAGTTGTCTCGAGTTGGTCCGTGAGGGAATTGAGTCTTGAACCATTGAAGAGCGTAATGTTAGTCTTTGTCATGTTCTGTACTTAAATAATGAAAAAAAATATACATATCACCAGCTCTGTGATATTGCAACAAACATCCATGTGTTTGTGTGTGAGTCAACACGTACACAGAGAAAAAAACACGTGTGAAAGTGTTGTGTAATGTGTGTGTGTGTGTGTGTGTGTGTGTGTGTGTGTGTGTGTGTGAGAGAGAGAGAGAGAGAGAGAGAGAGAGAGAGAGAGAGAGAGAGAGAGAGAGAGAGAGAGAGAAAGCAGACAGACAGACAATCAAGAGAATCACCTATCGTACCAGAGATCGACTAATCTACACACGAGTACACACAGCCATGCATAGAGAGAGAGAGAGAGAGAGAGAGAGAGAGAGAGAGAGAGAGAGAGAGAGAGAGAGAGAGAGAGAGAGAGAGAGAGAGAGAGCCAACACGCTACAGGATTAACAATGCTCCTACACCAACGTAATATGTAACATTTATACCTTTTTTTCCCGTCGAGCATCAGCTGGACCGAAATGTTTTATTCGTTCACACAGAAATCGTGAACGGGCCCATCTCTCTCTCTCTCTCTCTCTCTCTCTCTCTCTCTCTCTCTCTCTTACACACGCACGCAGACAGATTTTGGAAAGAGAAAGATTCGGAAAAGATTGAAAAACAGACAGCAAGTTAGAGATCAAAAATTACAACCTCTCTCTGTGACATATGTAGTGGACAAGGCGAAGAGAGGTCAAGATATAGAAAAAAGTAGATGTAAGGACGGATAGATAGACAGGTAGATATATAACTAGATAGGCAGGTATGTAGGTAGGGAATTAAAAGGATGGGTAAATAGATGGATGGAACGGAAAGAAGGATAAAGGTAGAGACAGATAAGATAAACATTTAGATAGAATAGATAACTAGAAAAAAATTACACCCACACACAGAGAGAGAGAGAGAGAGAGAGAGAGAGAGAGAGAGAGAGAGAGAGAGAGAGAGAGAGAGAGAGAGAGAGAGAGAGAGAGAGAGAGAGAGAGAGAGAGAGAGAGAGAGAGAATGTCATTTTTTGTCAGTAGGAAAAATATCAAAAGTTAATCCTAAAAATATTCGCAAAAGCTCCAGAGAGAGAGAGAGAGAGAGAGAGAGAGAGAGAGAGAGAGAGAAGCGTTCTCTCTCTATTTATTCCACTACGGTAATTTTACGATATATCTTTTTTCACCATGTGTGTGTGTGTGTGTGTGTGTGTGTGTGTGTGTGTGTGTGTGTGTGTGTGTGTGTGTGTGTGTGTGTGTGTTGGTGGATGAGTGAGTGGCAAAGGGGGAAGAGTAGGTGGCTGCGTGTGGGTGTGAGGGTGAGTGGGTGTGAGGGCGTGTGGGCGAGGAGACGGCGAGGATGATGGAAAGATAACAGAAGATGTAAAATAGGAGACAAAAAGAGAGAAGCAAGAGAGAGAGAGAGAGAGAGAGAGAGAGAGAGAGAGAGAGAGAGAGAGAGAGAGAGAGAGAGAGAGAGAGAGAGAGAGAGAGAGAGAGATTACAAGAGGATAAAGACAGGAAAAGTAAACAAACGCCGGAAAGACAACAAAAGGGAAACTAGAAAGGAGGAGATAAAAAAAAACAAAGGAAATGAAATAGAAACAAACACAGAAACAGAAAAGAAAACAGAAATCCAGGAAAGAACCAGAATGAGAAAAGAGAAAAGTGGAGAAAAAGAGAGAAAAAAAAGAAACTAGAAAGGTACAGAGAGAGAGAGAGAGAGAGAGAGAGAGAGAGAGAGAGAGAGAGAGAGAGAGAGAGAGAGAGAGAGAGAGAGAGAGAGAGAGAGAGATAGTGTAATGAAAATGTAGAAAAGAAACTATAAAAGAAAAAAAATATAATGCTACATGTAAACAGATACGAAAAAATTGGAGGAGGAGGAGGAGGAGGAGGAGGAGGAGGAGGAGGAGGAGGAGGAGGAGGAGGAGGAGGAGGAGGGAGGAAGGCAACGTAGATTACTTCAGAATAATAAATATGAGGAAGGGAGGTTGAAAGTGAGAGAACAAAAGCAGTATATACATACATACATACATACATACATACATACATACATACATACATACATACATACAACAAAAGAATAAAGGAAGGAATGAAGGAAGGAAAGACGGAAGGAGGGAAGGAAGGAAGAAATGAAGATAAATTAAAACTGATCGATCTTTAAGCGGAGGGGAATGAGTGAGCGAAGAAAGGAAGGAAGGAAGGAAGGAAGGAAGGAAGGAAGGAAGGAAGGAAGGAAGGAAGGAAGGAAGGAAGGAAGGAAGGAAGAAATAAAGGAAGGAAGAAAGATGGAGGAAGGGAAGGAAGAAAAACGTTTGGAAGGGAGACAAAAATGAAGGAACACAAGGACAGAGGGAGGAAGAGATATGACGGAACATTAGGAGAGAGGGAGGAAGAGAAAAGGAGAAGAAGTAAGAGAAGGTACAGGAAAGGATCTTAACGGGCCAAAATAAGCTCACGAAAACTTGCAGAAACTTCTTAGTGTTCTTAAAAGTCGATGGTGACATGCAACCCTCCTCTTCCCCGTCCTCACAACACACACACACACACACACACACACACACACACACA
>NC_059295.1:37848038-37850538 GCF_017591435.1 Portunus trituberculatus
TGAGTGTGCTTTTATAGATATTAGTTGTGAGTGTACTGCTGCGGGGCGTGCTGCACAGAGAGAGAGAGAGAGAGAGAGAGAGAGAGAGAGAGAGAGAGAGAGAGAGAGAGAGAGAGAGAGAGAGAGAGAGAGAGAGAGAGAGAGAGAGAGAGAGAGAGAGAGAGAGAGAGAGAGAGAGAGAGAGAGAGAGAGAGAATGTACGCCTTAACTTTATCCTTACACCGATTATATAACTGTTTCAACTATTACTGTTATTACTACTCCTACTACAACTACTATTCTAACAGCTACAACTATCACTGCGACTCGAACTAAATCAGAAGAAAGCAATCCTTTAAAACACAAATCAACAACAACAAAACCATCACCACCAACAACAACAACAAAAACTTCAAAAATACCACCAACAACAATCACAATAATAGCAACAACAGCAACAACATCAATAATAATAATAATAATAATAATAATAATAATAATAGCAATAATAACGATAATGGCGCAGCACTCACTCGTCCAAAGGCAGCACGCGAGAAGGATGGAGCGGGGCTGATTACAGTAATGGGAAAGAAGGTGACTTAGGTGTGCTTATGTCTCGCCCGCAGCTCTCTCTCTCTCTCTCTCTCTCTCTCTCTCTCTCTCTCTCTCTCTCTCTCTCTCTCTCTCTCGTGTGTGTGTGTAAGGAACGATGCGTAGGTGCAGGACAGAGAGAAAGAATGATTGAGAGGACAATAGATACAAACAGATAGACAGACAGACAACGAAAGAATGAAAGACGAGCAGTCAAATACAGACAGACAGACAGACAGACAGATAGTTACACATACAAGAAAACACATGGCATCCCCTTCACTTACCAAATCATCTTACCAGCACTGAGCAGATAATGATTAAACAACGACAGGATATCTGGAGGAAGGTGGTTAGAAGAGTGAGTACAGTGCAAGGTTGAGCAGCTAAGGGAAGGAAGTAAGGGACGGTGTACAAAGAAACTGATGTGCCGTGTCTTAGGAGCAGCTGATGAATACGGTAAATGAACTAAGGTGTATTCTGAAACGTTGTGTCCCTCATCAGGACTACATATTTTCAAAGGCCACTAAGATGATTAGATTTTTTCTGTCTCTCTTTTTTTAAATGATGCAGAATTCCTGTTAGAATCTTACTGGAATCACGAAAACGCCCTTGAAAATGGTAATAACATCCAATGCAACCTGTTGGAATTCGTAGAGATAGGACGCCAAAATGTTTATCTAATTAAGAAAGTTGCGAAGACATAATGACAGGTGAGGTCTGACATAATTATTTCCTGTGGGGCAAGAGGAATGTGCAGGTATGGTCACGTGTATTGGTGTATTCAGTTCAATACGCGATCGATGCTGACCTTCATCACTCATGCTGTTGCAAACTATTTACCCAATCCATTCTTAAATGAAGTAATGGCTGGTGCAACACACAATATGCTATGTTAATCAATGCTCCACGTAATGGTGACACGATTTTATAATGTTTTCTACTGTTCTTTGGGTTGCGATACATCGGTATAATGAGTTCTGATTTCTTATTACGATAATTCTGAGCTCAAAAAAACGACACATCAAGAAGACGGTAACTTAGGAAAGGACAGTGAAAGTTGTACATCACGAAGACAAACACTACGAAAAGACAATGAAAAGAATAAGACAATGAAAAGCACGGAGAAAGCAATGAAAAGCTATGTGGAAAAAGAATGAAAAGCGTCAGTCAGCCTCGCCGATGTTTTGTCCTTGACTGCGCTGTTAGATTAATGCAAGGCAAGGTTTTCAAATCAACTGAATCCCTTATAAGTGTAAATGTGAGATGGGAGCTACCATGGATGTCTGAGGCGAGATCTCATTGGTGACTTCTTCAGTGGCTAAAATGTTTGCAGCGTCTTCTTCCTTTTCAAGTCACGTAAGAAATTTCTTTGCTTTTTTTGGGGGCAAATGAACGATATTTGTTTCGTTTATTTGTATTTCGCGCCACTAATTACAATGACATCAATTTTTTTTATTCACTGTTTGCACCAGCAGGACTACTACCACAACCACCACCACCATCAACAATAACAGCAATAACGACAACGACAATAATAAAAACAACAACAATAATAATAATAAAAATGATGATAATAATAACAACAACAACAACAACAACAACAACAACAACAACAGTACTAGAACCACCAGCAGCAGGAGGCGGAGGAAGAAGGGAGCCGAACTAATTCAAGAATTTATGGAACATGAAAAATAATAGAAAAGTACCGAAAGAACTGATAAAAACAAAGAGAAAATAATGAGGAAAGGGATTTGTAGAGCAAAAGTAGCAAGTAAGAAGGAAACATGACGAGGAAAAGGAAAAAAAGGAAAAAACAGTAACAAATAAACGAACAAGAGAGAAGAGAGAGAGACGAGAGAGAGAGAGAGAGAGAGAGAGAGAGAGAGAGAGAGAGAGAGAGAGAGAGAGAGAGAGAGAGAGAGAGAGA
>NC_059295.1:37855538-37865538 GCF_017591435.1 Portunus trituberculatus
TCTCTCTCTCTCTCTCTCTCTCTCTCTCTCTCTCTCAGTTTCACACCCACGCATGATAATAACAATAACAAAACCTAACTTCTCTCACCAATACGCATAATGTTTCATCTATTCCTTCTAATGTAACTTCACAACTCACACCTGCTAATATAACTTCTTCCTCTATCCGCTAACCATCCTCTCCTCCCTCCATTAATATTTTTCAACTCTGTATACCATGTACAAGTCACACACACACACACACACACACACACACACACACACACACACACACACACACACCTCATCTTCTCCTCTCTCTCTCCTCTCCCTCTCTCTCGCCTTCTCCTGTTCAACCTTCGAGGGCAAAATGTTCGGATCTTTCTCTAGGGAAATTCGCGGGCCGGGATCACCACGGATGCTATTGTAAGGAAGGAACATGATGTCTTACGGGAGCGAGTCGCCACAAAGAGAGAGAGAGAGAGAGAGAGAGAGAGAGAGAGAGAGAGAGAGAGAGAGAGAGAGAGAGAGAGAGAGAGAGAGAGAGAGATTGTTTTTGTAGGTGTTATCACTAGTTGGGAAGCGGTGGCGTAGCGTATGGTGGTGAGCGTGGGATCGGACACACCACATACCGCTTTGAAGCTGTGCCATTTTGTCGAGTAGTTTAAAGTTACCTACATGTCACCACGAAACTCATGTTTTAGGTGGTTACACCAAACATGCGCTTGGTTGGTGATATGGGCCCTAATATGGACCTTAGCGTTAGTAGAAATGTGAATATTGTTTCTTGTTTTAGTTTTATGGTTTATAATTGATTGTGTTACTCATCAGGCTGTTTTTGTTCCCTTCTGTTCTTTTTTCATGGTTTTTTTTCTTCCTCCTCCTCCTCCTCCTCCTCCTCCTCCTCCTCCTCCCCTTCCTTCGCGAAGAACAAAGTCCGTGGAGGAAAACAAGGGCGTCGTCGACACCCGAGCACCCTCCTCCTCCTCCTCCTCCTCCTCCTCCTCCTCCTCCTCCTCCTCCTCCTCCTCCTCCTCCTTCACCCTTTTCCTCTCCCCTGCACGAAAAAAAAAATAAAAAAACGTACCTACAAATTAATGTTTACAGGAGTGAGTCTTTACACACACACACACACACACACACACACACACACACACACACACACACACACACACACACACACACACACACACACACACACACACACACACTATTGTTCATTCTTTCGTCATGACGGGAATGAGAAATCTAAACGCGCTGCCTTTGTTAAGAAAAAGTAAAGATTTAAGTAGTAGTAGTAGTAGTAGTAGTAGTAGTAGTAGTAGTAGTAGTAGTAGTAGCTGTGATGGTGGAACGATTACGGTATCATCTGAATATAGCATTACAGTTCTACTCTCTCTCTCTCTCTCTCTCTCTCTCTCTCTCTCTCTCTCTCTCTCTCTCTCTCTCTCTCTCATCCTTATCAATTTCCTCTTTCCATCTTTTCATCCTCCCTCCTCTATTTCCCTTTCAAATATTAGAGATTAGATAAAAGAGAGAGGGATTCTGGTGATGAAAATTATTAAAGTAATGATAATGGTGGTAATGAAGATAAATAGAGAGGAAGATAGGAAAAACTGCTGTACAAGGTTTATGACTGGAGGAGGAGGAGGAGGAGGAGGAGGAGGAGGAGGAGGAGGAGGAGGAGCGATGGAGGAAGAAAGATTAAGAAGAAAAGTAAGGATGCGCGAGAGAAGATGGATGAGCAAAAGGATTGAGAAAGACGTGGGGAGGAGGAGGAGGAGGAGGAGGAGGAGGAGAAGAGGAAGAAAGAAAAGAAGAAAGAGAAGAAGAAGAAGGATAAAGAGAAGAAGAAGAAGAAGAAGAGAAAGGGGAACAGAGAGATAAAGAGGAGAAAGAAGATGAAGGAGAAGGAGGAGGAGTGTGATGATGAGGGAAAAGAGAAAAAATTAAAAAAAAAGGATACAAATAAGGAAGGGAAAATACAAAAAAGAAGAAGAAAGAAAAAAAGTGGGATATAGCGGAAGGAAAAAAAAAGAAAATATTAAGAAATACAGAAATAAAAAAGAGAAAGAATGAAAGAAAGGAAATGAAAGGCGAGATAGCCAGTGAAAGAAAGAAAGAAAGAAAGAAAGAAAGAAAGAAAAGAAATAAAGACATACAAAAAAGAATAAAAAGAAAGGATGAAAGTGAAAGAGAAGAGACCAGATGAATGAATGAATGTTTCAATGAAAGAAAAAAGAAAGAAAAAAAGAAACAGGAATAGAGTAAGACAAAAGCAAGGAAAATGCGTAACGAGAGAGAGAGAGAGAGAGAGAGAGAGAGAGAGAGAGAGAGAGAGAGAGAGAGAACGTGTGTGTTGTTTAGTCCTAGTCACGTGACTTACAAATTTATTCAGCAATTTTAAAGCAAATGTCCTCTCTCTCTCTCTCTCTCTCTCTCTCTCGGGACGGGGCGGAGCATGGGACGTGATGCCTGGGGAGGTTGATTTGCTCGATGCGGGGGGAGGAGGAGGAGGAGGAGGAGGAGGAGGAGGAGGAGGAGGGGCTGCCACCGCCACGCCCCTTTATCCTAGCTAGCACGCGGCAGGGGAGGATGGAAGGGAGGTTGGTATGGGGATGAGTATACAAAGAGGAAGATGAGAGAGAGAGAGAGAGAGAGAGAGAGAGAGAGAGAGAGAGAGAGAGAGAGAGAGAGAGAGAGAGAGAGAGAGAGGGGAGATACTGGAAAAAAGGCAATGTTTTACCAGCGACGCTCGTATGATTCCTTTGTAGGCTAATGTTTTGCTAGTGAAGGCGGCGTGTGGGTTAATCGTAAGTAAATTAAAGTACCCGCCGCAGGAGTGTGTGCATAACCCGCCCTCGCCTCTCCGCCCCACACACCGCCCCGTCCCCGTCCCAGCCCCGTCCCCGCCCCGCCATTGTCCTAAACTGTCTGGCGTAGCGGTTCCCAAACTGTCTTATGCGACGCCCACTGCTTTTTTTTCTTCTTTTTTTTACTTTTTTTCAATTTCCCAAACCGTCTTATGAGACTTTTCTAGTTTTCCACTTTTCCACTTTGTACTTTTTTTCTTCTTTTTTGTGCTACTAAAAGATTCACGCGACCACTACCACCCTCCCTCCCTTCCATTTTTTTTTTTTTTTTTTTTTGCTTCTAACAGACTCTTACACCTTCCTCCCGCCAACTTGCACACAGAACTCCCACCCGCCAATGTTTTTTTTCTATTTATTTATTTATTTATTTATTCTTATTTACTTTTTTTTTTTTTTTTTGCTTCTAACAACTCGCAAACTTCATCCTTCCCTTCCCGCTCATTTTTTTTTTTTTTTCTACTACCAACACACAATCATCCTCTTTCTACCGCCCTCTTTCTTTTTTTGTTTTGTTTTTTCTTTTCTTTTAACGCACCAACCCCTGTATTTTATTTTGTCTACGGAAAACTGTACTCTCCTACCACTTACATCTTCACGCAAATTAAACAAACAATACACGTACGACACTATTTAAACAGACACTAGTAGTTGGAGTAAGTTAATCTATACTTTTAAGCAATAGTCTATGAACAGAATATAACTTCACGTCTCCTTGTGTCTTCCTCTCACTCCCCATTGTAGAGACACCCAAGCCTCTGTTACGGAATCACTGGTCTATAGCTACATGCATTCCCAATCTCGTACCAATATATCGTGGCTGCCAGATGTCAAATAACCTGCTCCTCTCACTTGAAATAAGCTGCTTCACGTTTTACCTCGATTTGAACCATCCCTGGCCCGGCCTCAAATTGTTCGAAGTTGTAATAGGTGCATTATCAACCTCGTTTTGCTTCTACGTTTCCTTTTCGGTCTGAAATGAAGTAATCTGCTTTATTCACTTGCAATAATCTTCTCTCCGCCTCGCTGCAAGTCCCAACGCGAATTGTCTAGCCTTAATCACGTATATCTGTAATCCTCGTCTTGTACTTATCCAAAAGAATCTTGCTATATCTGTGGCCACTGGATACAGTCGTGACGAGAGACCAAAGGCGTTTGAGAATACAGGTCTCTTGTATGATTATGTGCTACACGCTCTTTAATCCTGTAAGCTACTTTCTCTTCAAGCTTCATCCTCTTTAATTTCACGCCTTTCCTCTTCAGACTAATCTTTTTTTTCTATTACTATCTTGCTAACATCCAGATTACTCAAGTCTTGTGTAACTTCTTGATAGATGAAAATATTACCTTGATCTCGTATTCTTAAACCTTTCTTCTCTCTTAAGGACTATTTTGAAAGGCTACAAAGATCATTAGTTGCACTTTCGTGAAAGTTTTTCTCGTTTCCGATGGAGATACCTTGTTAAATAGTCAGTAGAATAATGAAAACACCAATAATAATCCTAATCACTTTAACTACAAAAGCCTGCTTGGAGTAGTCGAGATCATAACATGGCCCCTAACCTTACCTTTTCTTACTATTTACTATACTGCAATACTCACAAAGAACCACTGATACACTTACCATGAAAAAAAAAACTCCACTCACGCCTTTCTGAAGTGGACGAAATACATAGACAAGCCCTGATCGCATGTTGGCCAGCGCCTCACCTTGCATTACGCTACGACCATTTCAAGGGACCAGTGTAACATTCCCATCCACACCCAACACACACCAACCACAAAGAGACACACGTTTTCCTACCTTTTGTCTCTCACTCTCTCACTTCATTTTAAGTCCCTCGCTCTCACCCACCCTTCGTGCCTTACCGTAGTACACATCCCATTCTTGCCCCATCGCGCTCTCTCTCTCTCTCTCTCTCTCTCTCTCTCTCTCTCTCTCTCTCCCCTTCCTCAGCCCAAAATGCCGGCACTCTTCCAAGAATTCAGACGGATTTTTGAGCTGGAAGCGGCTGGAGAGATTAATCCAATTTCTTACAGCACTGAAAACTCAAGCTCCTTTTCTTTGAGAGAGAGAGAGAGAGAGAGAGAGAGAGAGAGAGAGAGAGAGAGTGTTATATGAGGAATAAATGGAATAAAATGTGTTGTGCGCGTAGTACCTCCTCTCTCTCTCTCTCTCTCTCTCTCTCTCTCTCTCTCTCTCTCTCTCTCTCTCTCTCTCCTGTACAATAGTGAGAATCGAATTAAAATCTTTCGCGCCGTCATTTTTCGTGGGACGGTGTGACGGGAAAGGGGAGGGAGTGTGACGGGCGGGCTGGTGGGCGGGGATGAGTGACGAGTGGGTGGATGGGAGGGTGTGACGGGCTGGACGAGTGTGTGACGAGCTGGAAGGGTGTATGACAGGTCGCTGGGTGTATGGGAGGGTGCGTGACGGGCGGGTGGGCTGAAGGACTGAAGGACTGAAGGACTGTGTTATGCAGGCAGTGTTTGGAAGAATAATGAAAAAGAACAGGAATAACAATATCGACTCAAAAAATTGTTGGAACCGAAAACATCTGAGAGAAATATTTCCCCACCATTCTAAGCCTTGATAACTAAACAAACACATGAACGGAATTAACTTGCTACATAACAAAACCAATACACCTTATTCCCCCAGGCTCTTCCAACAAGTCCCGTCTTCCTCACTAATTCATTCTTTAACTGGTGTAGGAAACTTGATCTAGCGAAGTGAAATGCCTCAAACAGTCCTTAAGTTATTCATTCCATTCTCAATATGACCTTGTAACGGAACTAAAGGGACATACACTCCAATCCAATCAATCAGTCAATCAATCAATCTTACCCGTTTTACAAATAACATACAATTTCTTAGCCGTCCTCTCATTCTTTACTCTTTGCACACACCTCTTCTCTGATTCCTCTCTTCACCTCTTTCATATGATCCTGATCCTCCTCCTCCTCCTCCTCCTCCTCCTCCTCCTCCTCCTCCTCCTCCTCTTCTTACTTATTCCTCGTCATCCTCTTTTCCAGACAGGTGCCACTTCCCTATTCAGATATTTCCCTTCTCCCTCTCCCCGTCCCCCTTTCTCAGCTTCAAATTCTCTCTCTCTCTCTCTCTCTCTCTCTCTCTCTCTCTCTCTCTCTCTCTCTCTCCAGCAGGTTACCGGTTGTCCCTAAACCCTCTTTTGTTCGTCACACGTGCCTCCCCCTCTCTCTTCCTTTTTCCTCTCCCTTTCTCCTTTCTCTTTTTCCCTTCCTCTTCCCCTTCTTTTCCCTCAGGCTTTCCCCTTTCCCGTCACCGCCTCTTTATGTAAACGGGTCTTCCTCTTTCCTTTCCTCCTCGTCCGCTATTCTCTTGCCGTTTCCTCCTCTTAATTCTTCTCATTTTTTTCTCCCTCACTACCTCTCTCTCTCTCTCTCTCTCTCTCTCTCTCTCTCTCTCTCTCTCTCTCTCTCTCTCTCTCTCTCTCTCTCTCTTCTTGTTTCTTCTCCTGTGTTATTGTTTTGCTTGTGTGTGTGTGTGTGTGTGTGAGAGAGAGAGAGAGAGAGAGAGAGAGAGAGAGAGAGAGAGAGAGAGAGAGAGAGAGAGAGAGAGAGAGAGAGAGAGAGAGAGAGAGAGAGAGAGAGAGAGAGAGAGAGAGAGAGAGAGAGAGAGAGAGAGAGAGAGAGAGAGAGAGAGAGAGAGAGAGAGCGCAAGGGTAGAGGAAAGGTGTGTACCCGCTGCAGGTATTCTCAGGTGTCTCCCGAGGGATGTTTCAACGTTTGCTCCCTTAATTAGAGGTTTGGGCTCACCTGGCGGGGCGGGGAGGGCGCAGGTGAGGGCGTGGGAGGAGAGCAGGTGCCCGGGTGAAGGTGTAGTGGCACGCAGACGCTCCAAACCTTCCCACGGCGGCTGAAGGACACAGGGATGCAAATAATTTAGGGGCACACATGCACACGAGAGCGCGCGCGCACACACGCACACGCACATGCACACGCACACACGCACACACACACACACACACACACACACAATCGAGAGGGTCGGTTTCGAGTCCCGGGAAGCGGCGAGGCAAATGGGCAAGCCTCTTAATGTGTGGGGTGTGTTCACCTAGCAGTAAATAGGTACGGGATGTAACTCGAGAGGTTGTGGCTTCGCTTTCCCGGTGTGTGGAGTGTGTTGTGGTCTCAGTCCTACCCGAAGATCGGTCTATGAGCTCTGAGCTCGCTCCGTAATGGGGAAGACTGGCTGGGTGACCAGCAGGCGACCGTGGAGGTGAATTACACACACACACACACACACACACACACACACACACACACACACACACACACACACACACAAGTAACCGTTCTTTTGTAGTAAATGCCGCAGCAATTTATAATGGGTTACTACAGACCATGTGATGGGCTCTCTCTCTCTCTCTCTCTCTCTCTCTCTCTCTCTCTCTCTCTCTATATATATATATATATATATATATATATATATATATATATATATATATATATATATATATATATATATATATATATATATATATATATTTACATGCATATAATTTTTACTACTACTACTACTACTACTATTGTAAGTACTACTACTACTACTACTACTCAATGCCACCAATCAGTTAGTCCGTCTATCAGTCAGTTAAGTCATTCAGTTTGCCTCGTTGCATTGACGCCACTGTATATAATTGTAACACGTGAAAAATTGTATGAAGCATAATTGTTTCCCATGTGTGTGTGTGTGTGTGTGTGTGTGTGTGTGTGTGTGTGTGTGTGTGTGTGTGTGTGTGTGTGTGTGTGTGTGTGTGTTCGTTCCGCTTTTCATCATTGTCTCTCTTTCTCTCTCCTTTCCCTATTATTACTCGCATTATTCCTTCCTTCCTGTGATACGTTCATCTTTATCAGCCTCTCGTTACCGCCCTCGAGTACACGCGACCCGCACGCGACGGTCACGTGAGCGGATAATGCGCGGTTGTCACTTGTTGCCCGACGGAGGGAGACGTGGCACGGCTGCGAATAGCGACGGGCGGCGTGCATCCGTGCAACCCTCACCTCTACAGCGCCCCCGCCGGAAAGGGCAGAATGGCATGCAGGCATCAGGGGAAAGTGATTGGAGTAGAGAGCGTGAGGGAGAGCCATTAGAGAGAGGGAGAGGGGAGAGGGAGCAGGACGAGGGGCTGTACAAAGGGCTGGTTGAGTCAAAAGCGCCTGACCGCAACCCAAGCCGGGAGTCACGTGGCTCAGTTTTCTGCCCAAGACGAAAGTAAATAATTTGTCTCCCTGACGCTTCCTGCAGCCACGTGTGTGTGTGAGGGGAGACTTTTTATTTTCTTAACCCCCTTTACTCCCTCTCTCCCTTTCTCCTATTTTTTTCCATCTCCTTCTTCCTTCTGTACCAGTCTCTCTCTCTCCCCTTCTCCGTCTCCCTCTCACAATCTCCTTATAACACCTACAACAATAACAACACTGTGCTTGTTTACGGGCTTATAATAACCTACAACTTTATTTCTCCCTCTCCCTCTTCCATCCTCTTCCTCCGTTCCCACTCTTGCTTCCCACTCTTACCCCTTACCTTGTTTCATTCCCTTTCTTCTTCCTTCCCTTTCCTCTATTCACTATTCCTTTTTTCTTTTCTTCCCGTCCTGCCTCTTCCTTCTGTAGCTAAATCTGTGACCATTAAAAACTTCATATGTTCCCCACCCACACAACATCCCCTCTTCCATTAGTCCTCCTCCTCCTCCTCCTCCTCCTCCTCCTCCTCCTCCTCCTCCTCCTCCTCCTCCCTGACAGTAGAAATCAGGATTAATTGTTATTTATGATAAAAATCCTTTAATCACACCTTGCTTCTCTCTCCCCCGGCAGGTAATGGTGGTACTGGCGACACAGCGGCCAGGTAACGTAACCATCACCATCATCTTCACCATCACCACTAGCAGCACAATCCCCATTCACCAGTCACCAGTCACCACCATCGTCACCATCACTACTAATAACTATCATTATCAACGTCTTCAGGTGTACCGCAGATCTAAATTAAACAAACAAACACACACACACACACACACACACACACAACGCGTAGTGTAGTAGACACACCGCGTAGTGTAGTAGTTAGCACGCTCGACTCACAATCGAGAGGGCCGGGTTTGAGTCCCGGTGTGGTGAGGCAAATGGGGAAGCCTCTTAATGTGTGGCCCCTGTTCACCTAACAGTAAATAGGTACGGGATGTAACTCGAGGGGTTGTGGCCTCGCTTTCCCGGTGTATGGAGTGTGTTGTGGTCTCAGTCCTACCCGAAGATCGGTCTATGGGCTCTGAGCTCGCTCCGTAATGGGAAGACTGGCTGGGTGACCAGCAGACGACCGAGGTGAATTACACACACACACACACACACACACACACACACACACACACACACACACACACACACACACACACACACACACACCTTTACCAAATTATCCTTTAGAGCATAACTTATCTTGCAAACCACTCAAGTAAACTACTCGTTGGATGTTCTAATGGTGTTTACACATCACATTTTCCGCGAATTACTTTCATCTACATTTAAAGGAGAGGTGAAGTAAGATCGTATGGAAGGGATGGAAATGGAGGGGTACGAAAAAGAAGAGAAGAGAAGAGAAGAGAAGAGAAGAAAAGAGAAGAGAAGATAAAAGAAGAAAAAGAAAAGAAAAGAGAAGGAAAGGAAATGGAAGGGATAGAAAGACGTTACAATAGTACAAGTGATCAGAAAAATAAAGCGAGATGAAGCAGAAAGCAAGAGTAGCTGGAAAGAGGAAAGAAGGAGCAGAGAAGGTACAAGGGCTGTGCAGGGCGCCACGACACTACTGTTCAGCGAATCACTTAATCAGACAGGGTTATTCTACTTTTCACACATTAAATATCGAACTTCTAAGCCAATCAATCGTTCGCATAGAATTAAAAGTTGTTTTTTCTCTCTCTCTCTCTCTCTCTCTCTCTCTCTCTCTCTCTCTCTCTCTCTCCATTCGTAGAAAATAATTAAAAAAGCAAGTGGTCATTTCAGATATTTTCTTTATTTGAATGATCACAATTTTCTTCTCTCTAATTTTCCCTTTTCGCACCATTCCTTCCTCTTTTTTTTTTTTTCTCTCTCCTCGCAGTTTTTCTTTTCTCACATAG
>NC_059295.1:37868038-37873038 GCF_017591435.1 Portunus trituberculatus
TGCGTTGGTTTAAGGGTTAATATGCTAATGTGTCCTTTATTTTGTTAAGTATTTAAATTCTGGAGCCGAAGCCTGTAATCTGATCTTCTACGGCTTAGCAATATACAAGTACAAAAGCAACAGGGACTGAAAAAAAAAAAAAAGGTTTGTATGAAAGGACCTGATCTTTGAATGTGACTATCGTGAAATTGTAACATGTGTTGCATCGTGTCTTGTCTTATCTGAGGGTCGACACGTGGCGATCAAGTGTTCTGCATTCTCAAGGCCGTAAAAACTACACACACACACACACACACACACACACACACACACACACACACACACACACACACACACACACATTCCCACCATCATCACTACCACCACCACCACCACCCAGCCTTTCCCCTCACCCCAAAGTGGCCACCACAAGAACATGATTACAATGTGTGTGCGCGAGTGTTTTTTTATCCAGCCTCCCTTTCTCTCTCTCTCTCTCTCTCTCTCTCTCTCTCTCTCTCTCTCTCTCTCTCGGTCTGTCCTTCCCACCCTCCCCCTTTCCCTCTCTCCACCTCCCAGCCACGAGAGGGAGAAGCAGTAATCATGCGAGGATTAACAGATAATAGAGAGCGAGAAAATGATGAGAGAGAGAGAGAGAGAGAGAGAGAGAGAGAGAGAGAGAGAGAGAGAGAGAGAGAGAGAGAGAGAGAGAGAGAGAGAGAGAATGTTTTGGAAGAGCCTTACTTGACTTGCAATTAGAAAGAAATAAGTAAATAATATGAAGAGAAACGTGGTAATGAAGTTCGAAAAACAAAAATTACGGAAGAAAATTCATAAAGAAACAAATTGATGAGAAATAAATGAAAAAAAAGGAAATAGATGAACGAAGAAAAAGAAAGAAAAAAAAAGGAATATTACTACTACTATTGAACATGAACATAAATTAATTCCATAAAGTATTGTCACTAGTCCAAAATAACACACACACACACACACACACACACACACACACACACACACACACACACACACACACACACACACACACACTGTAACATGTATCGCATCGTGTCTTATCGTGTCTCAGGGTCGACAAGTGGTGATCAAGTGTTCTGAATTCTCAAGGCCGTAAAAACTACACACACACACACACACACACACACACACACACACACACACACACACACACACACACACACAGTGGTTAGAGCGCTGGTTTCACAAGCCAGAGGACCGGGGTTCGATTCCCCGGCCGGGTGGAGATATTTGGGTGTGTCTCCTTTCACGTGTAGCCCCTGTTCACCTAGCAGTGAGTAGGTACGGGATGTAAATCGAGGAGTTGTGACCTTGTTGTCCCGGTGTGTGGTGTGTGCCTGGTCTCAGGCCTATCCGAAGATCGGAAATAATGAGCTCTGAGCTCGTTCCGTAGGGTAACGTCTGGCTGTCTCGTCAGAGACTGCAGCAGATCAAACAGTGAACACACACACACACACACACACACACACACACACACACACACACACACACACACACACACCGATACGGACTCATCCCCAGATTAAATTTCCTTTCCCACAGGAACTCCCAACACCACCACTTAGTACGCACTCACCACCACCACCACCACCTGCAATACTCTCTCTCTCTCTCTCTCTCTCTCTCTCTCTCTCTCTCTCTCTCTCTCTCTCTCTCTCTCTAAAAGATAAGGGGAAGTTAAAAGAGGGGAAAAGAAGGAAAAGTACATGAAGGAATTATATGAGAGAGAGAGAGAGAGAGAGAGAGTACTAAACTTAGGGGAACGCATAAACTTAATACTAAGGAATCTAATTATTAGCCTTCCTTCCCTTACCAGCATCTCTTCCCTTCCCTCCCCTCAACCTCCCTTCCCTTCACTTTGAAATGTCTTAATCACACTCCCAAGGGATTCTAGCTCAACTTAACCCCTCCCTCTTCCCTTCAATCTCTTCCCCTTGCCACGTGGAAATGCCATAGAAATGGGAGGGGAGGAGAGAAGAAAAGGAGAGAAGAGTAAAGGGATGCACGTGAGGAAATACAAAGGAATACAAAGGAAAGCCAAGCAGTAAATAGACCTTTAGGTACTTCCAAGGCTGTTGGGAAATAAATCATGCGGTATGGAAAAAGTGACATGGAATTTCTACAAGAAAGGATAAACGGGAAATTTTCTATTCATCTGTAGTGAACTCTTAATGCCTCTCTGAAAATGAACACATGTTAAATAAATTAATTGTCAAAATCAAATAATTATTTAGTAAATACAGTAGTTATAGTTTTATGTGTAATCATTCGGACAAGGAGAGAGCTTAAATTGTCTACGGATTAGCTTTTTATGATGTATTTGCCTATTTTATTTTTCAATGATTGAACTTGAAATTTTTGAAGAAAATTACTTCAAATAATAACGACGCAACTGGAAAAAAAATGCTTCGTTTCTAAGAATTCAAAACGTTTATCAACGCCAAGGTTGTCATTTTCTTAAAAAAAAAAAAATCATACAATCATAATTGAGATATGTCTCTTCTAATTTTGAATTTCGTTAAGCTCAATAGGTTTAATTCATTATACGGCTTACTACCCAATCTTGGAGTAATTTTAGTCACTCTACTATGTTTCTTTTAGTTTGTCAATATTTTTTTGCAACACGGTGACCAGAAATGCACAAAATATTCCAAAAGACGGCGCAGAACTAGTTACGTAAATAAACTACAACTCAGCCTGTATTTGTCGGGGAGCGATTTATTTCCTTTTCAAAGATAGATGGAACATTTGTTAATTTCCACCCGAGAAGAAGGGAAGGCTGGGGGTTTTGGGTACTTGTTAAAAGAACGGTGCGCTAAATATGTGAGGTTAGAAGGGAAATTGGATTCCATTTATCATTCTCACTGACGTTTCTTCAGTGTGTGTGTGTGTGTGTGTGTGTGTGTGTGTGTGTGTGTGTGTGTGTGTGTGTGTGTGTGTGTGTGTGTGTGTGTGTGTGTGTGTGTGTGTGTGTGTGTGTGTGTGTGTGTGTGTGTGTGTGTGTGTGTGTGTGTGTGTGTGTGTGTGTGTGTGTGTGTGTGTGTGTGTGTGTGTGTGTGTGTGTGTGTGTGTGTGTGTGTGTGTGTGTGTGTGTGTGTGTGTGTGTGTGTGTGTGTGTGTGTGTGTGTGTGTGTGTGTTTGACTTAGACACAGAAAGGCAGACAGGAAGACAGAAAGACAGACAGACAGAGACATGTAGAAAACTAGAAGGATAGACAGATAGACATGTAGACACACACACACACACACACACACACACACACACACACACACACACACACACACACACACACACACACACTCCTGTATCATCTCTACTACAATGGTCGGTTTCATCCAAAAGTTTCACATATCTTCTTTCCTCCTCCTCCTCCTCCTCCTCCTCCTCCTCCTCCTCCTCCTCCTCCTCCTCCTCCTCCTCCTCCTCCTCCTCATCTCGTCTCGCTTCCTCTCCCTTCCATCTCCTTCTATGCTCCATTCTAATAGTTTGAGTGATCACTGCTACTACAACTACTACTACTACTACTACTACTACTACCACTAGTACTACTACTACTACTACTACTACTACTACTACTACTATTACTACTACTACTACTACTACTACTACTACTACTACTACCACTACTACTACTACTACTACCACCACTACCACTACTACCACCACTACTACTACCACCACCACCACCACCACCACCACCACCACCACTACCACCACTGCCACCACCACTACTGCCACTACTACTACTACTACTACCACTACCACTACACTACTATTACTACTACTACTACCACTAGCAATACTTCTATTACTACTACTACTACATCTATCACTACTACTTTCTCTAAACTGAACAAGTTGAGTTCCCTCAAGCGCTCCTCATAAGGCTTGTTCCGCAGTCGTGGCATCAACTTGGTGACTCTTCTTTGAACCCTCTCCAGCTTGTCAACTGGACACAGCATTCAAGCTGAGCTCCGAGAAGCGCATTAAACAACGTGAAAATTATCCCTCCGGATTTGAATTAAAAAATCCTACCAATAAACCCAACCAATTTATTTGCTATTCTAACTACTTCCGAGCAGTGTTTACTCAATTGGAGGTCTAATATAATTACAACACCTAAGTCTTTTTCCTCATTAATCTTAAGAAGCTCGGAACAGTTATTTAGTAATCAGTATGATCATTATTACTACCAATGTGAAACACTTTCCATTTATCAACACTGAAGCTCATCTGCCACTTGTCTGACTAAGTGGCTAAGTGGTCGAGATCAGATTGTAATAGTCTTGTCCTCTGACGTCACTACATTATTAATTATTCTAGTATCATCAGCAAAACTTAGATACTTTACATGTAAGACCTTCATCGATATCATTACGTAAGTTAGGAAAAGAACAGGGCCGAGCACAGATCCCTGTGGTACACCGCTTAAAACTTCTCACCAGTCTGAAGATTTACCATTTAAAACAATGTGCTGCTTTCTCTCAGAGAGCCGTCTTCGAGCCATTTGAGAAGTCTTCCGTCTATAGACTCTATACCAAGCGACTTCAATTTACCTAGTAGCCGCTTATGGGAAACTTTGTCAAAGGCTTTTTGAAAGTCTAGATACACTGCATCTACTGCCTTTGCCTCATCGTACATGCGCATCATTAAAGAAATCAAGCAGATTAGTTTGACAAGAAAGTCCGTTTCGAAAACCGTGCTGTGAATCAGTGATTAAACCATTTGCATCTAGAAAGTTCACTAAACTATTACGAATTACTGTTTCCATTAATTTACATATTATAACTGTGAGGCTGATGGGTCTTTAGGTGCTTGAAAGTGATTTGCCACCTTTCTTATGTATGGGGCTAACGTTAACTAACTTCCAATCCCTGGGAACTTTAACGCAATTAAGTGATTTGGTGAAAAGCAATGAATAGAGTTTACAAATTTGAAATTTAATTTCCTTCAAGACGCGTGGTGCAATACAGTCTGGGCCAGG
>NC_059295.1:37880538-37900538 GCF_017591435.1 Portunus trituberculatus
GGGATGTAAATCGAAGAGTTGTGACCTTGTTGTCCCGGTGTGTGGTGTGTGCCTGGTCTCAGGCCTATCCGAAGATCGGAAATAATGAGCTCTGAGCTCGTTCCGTAGGGTAACGTCTGGCTGTCTCGTCAGAGACTGCAGCAGATCAAACATTGAAACACACACACACACACACACACACACACACACACACACACACACACACACACACACACACACACACACACACACACACACACACACACACACACACACACACACACACACACACACACACACACACACACACACACACACACACACACACACACACACACTCCACTACACAGCCACACGCGCACTATACAAACACACCACACATCACGTAGACGGAAAGGTTAGACAACAGGGACAGCGAAGATAGACGGACAGACAGACAGGCAGACAGGGGTGGTAAGGAGACTAACAGTGTGTACAGAGGGGCGAGGTGTGTGTTTACAGAAGGACAAATGGTCACAGGTGACGAGGTGAGCCATTACACAGGTGAGCACTAGTGACAGGTGATCAAGTGGAGGTGGCAATGGTGGGAGTGGTAATGATGGTGGTGGCGGTAGTGTGTGTGATAACAATGCTTGCAGTTGTTCTGGAAGGAAGAGAAAAAAGAAAAGAGAAGATAAAAGAAAAGCAGGAAAAGAGCAAGAGGAGGAGCAGTTTAACAACAGCAAAAATAACTACTAGTATTATTACTACTACTACTACTACTACTACTACTACTACTACTACTACAATGAAGAAAATGTTTATCTCTTCATTTTGTGTCTTTCTCTTATGATAACATGTGCAAACAACAGGATACACACACACACACACACACACACACACACACACACACACACACACACACACACACACACACACACACACACGAATTAAGAGACAATTAATTTAGCAGTCACTCTCCATAACAGGAAATGAAACATTGTCACTCATTACAAAAAAAAGAAACAATCATTTGCAATCATCGAGTTTGTCCACTTTTTTTATTTACACTTTTTTTCCTTTCGGTTCATCAATATATTTATACATCAGTTCATTTAAATTGTTAGACGAAATCACATTTATTTCAAGCTATCTGTTGCTCATATTAATGCTTTTTTTCTCTCTTCCTTTCTCTTCTTTCTTTTATCTTTAATAATTCCAGAATCTTCATTTTGTTCTTGTTGAGGATGTTGTTGTTGTTGTTGCTGTTATTGCTGTTGTTATTGTTGTTGTTGCATCAAGAAGCATAAGTCATTGGTGCATCAATAAGACTCAAGCCATTCCATCAGGAAGCACAAGACCAGGTTTTCCTTTCTTTCTCGGAGGAGAAGGAGTGATACCTGCGTGTCAGTATCATTGTGCGGCTATAAAGATACACCATCACCACCACTATCACCACTACCGTCTCCGTCGCCGTCGCCATCTCTCCACGCCTCTCGTACGCCAAGTCTCCCTCGGGATATAATCCATTAGCACCCACTCCAGAAGACAAGAATGGTGGCGGTAGGCATTGCGGTCTGCTTGGGGTCTCGCGTAACAAAGGCAGAATGGGGTGTGGCGTGCGGGGGTGGCAGACCGCGACACACGCAAGCCAAGGAGGAGACAGATGGTGTCTCGAACACCTGCTCAACCAAGAGGTTAGAAGAAACGGAAATCGTCTCTCGTCTCAGTGAATGAGGACGGTGTACAAGGAACACCAAAGACGGCACCTAGAAGTAACAATTACTACCACAAATACATCACACCCCATCGTAGCCAGTCGCGGAATTGGCGGTCAGTCTTGTTTCTTAATATTCGACTTAGGGAGGCAGTAGCGTAGTGGATAAGGTGGTGAGCGTAGGATCGGGCAGACGTCCGGGCGTAGGTTTGAATCCCACCACGTACCTGTACCACCTTGATACTTGACATTTGTTGAGTGGTTTAAAGTTACCTACACGTCACCAAGATACTCAGGTTCTATAGTGGTTACACCAAAGATGTGCTTGGGTGGTGATATGGGCCCTAATATGGGTATCACTATAAATAAAATTGCCTGCGCCACTCATGGGTGGAAGCTGGGAAAAAAAAAAAACTGAAATCATGGCTTTAGGAGCTTCCTATGGCCTGGTGTGACGCTACATGGTAACGGTCCCACCCGAAAGAAAAACAATATGAGGGTCACAAAATTCGAACAACACTGTTCCCCCTAAAAGAGACGATCATAAACCCCATGGTCGTGATCTAAATGACCTGAACTGAAGAGGAAGAACGAGTGTTGGTGATGTATGTGGTGGGGTTTGTCTCCTGAATGCTGAGTTCGGAGGGAGGGAAAGACCTGGAGTAATGACAAAATTTGTGTTCTTTTAGGTGAATCAGATCACTCTCCTGTTTAGAAAAGACGACTATGCAACGATAACGACAACATCAACATCAACAACAATAGCACATCTACCAGTACACAGACACAGAGCGGCGTGGGGGTGCAGCACCATTTAACTGGTCTGACAACACTAACCCAATAATCACCTGAGCCACACCAATGACTGTCACACACACCTGCCGCGCCGCGAACTCACGCCTTCCTCTACACACACACACACACACACACACACACACACACACACACACTATACATAGGACTCCCCAAAGGTACTGTACCAACCACAAACACCCTAACACCAAGACTCCACAGAAACACTATCACACATGACGCCCACCCCCCAGAAAAAAAATAAATAAATAAAGATAAAAAAAAAAAAAAACTGAACCACGTAAATGAAAGAAAATGTATTAGTGGAGTGACTAGAGCAACGGCAGAGTGCGGAGCGGGTTTGGTCGGGTCTGGTCGGGGCGGGGTGGGGCGGGGCGGGGCGGATGGTGGAGGGACGCCTCGCGGGAGCCTGATAAAAGCACAGCATGGAGCCAGGGCACAACTGGTGGTTCGATAGCTCAAACACCGGCGACAAACAGACGCAAGCGGCCCGTTAACAGCCCGCCACCAAAGTAAACAGCTGGGGAAGGGAGGGATGAAGGGAGGGGGTGAACATGAGGAGGAGGAGGGTGAGGGTAGGTGGAGGACAACAGGTAGGGGATATGGAGAAGCTCCTGAGTAATGGAAAGGTACATGAGAAAGGGGAGGAAAAGGAATAAGAGAGAGGGAAGGAGTAACAAGCCAAACATGAGAAGAAGTAGAACAGGAAGGGAAAGATAGGGAGAGGAAGGGAGAAGGAGGGAGGGAAGCATTAACAGGTAAGGGAAGGTACTCAGTGACAGGAAGACGTAGAAATAAAAAGGAAGTGACGTGCTGTGTCGAGGAGAGCTAAAAGATTAAACACTGCCATAGCGGAGCGAAGGGAAACGTGTACTGGCAGATGGAGAGATCACATGACACACCAGGAAGTGAATGCGTTGGCTCAGTGGCTTGTGTTGTGTGCTGTTCAAGAGGGTGTCTACTATAGCCAAGGGTTCGAGATCTTACCCTACATGTGTTTCCTTCTACTTAGAGCCACAACATACAGAGAAGAAAGTGAATGAAGAAAGAAAGGGATGAAATGATCGTAGCAGCGTGCACTAAGATATTGTTTTAATTTCTTTCCCTTCATTTTTTTTCTTTTTTTCTCTTTTTTTTGTCTGTTTCTTTTTATTATTCTTTTATCTTACTATTTCTCTTATAATAAAAGGCAGTCGTAAGTGATTATAATCCTTTCCTGCCCCCACCTCTCTCTCTCTCTCTCTCTCTCTCTCTCTCTCTCTCTCTCTCTCTCTCTCTCTCTCTCTCTCCTGTGTGTGTGTGTGTGTAGGTGCTCTGTTACAACTACACCATCTGTACGTGTGTATGTGTGTGTGTGTGTGTGTGTGTGTGTGTGTGTGTGTGTGTGTGTGTGTGTGTGTGTGTGTGTGTGTGTTTTACTCCTAAGGGTGTCGAGGGCCCTTGAGTTTCCTCCTTGCCTCTTCTCCCTCTCCCTCTCCATTTCCCTCTCTCTCCCTCTCCTCTCCACTTCCTTCCTCTCCCCTTCACCTCCCCCCCGCGGCGATGGTCTTTTATATTCAACCTCCTCCTCCTCCTCCTCCTCCTCCTCCTCCTCCTCCTCCTCCTCCTCCTCCTCCATGGTTATTCTTTTTTCGTTGTCGTCGTCGTCGTCGTTGTTGTTGTTATCGTAATGGATCGAGGGTGCTTGTTGTAGTATCAGTGTTGGAGAGGCTGAGGAGGAGGAGGAGGAGGAGGAGGAGGAGGAGGAGGAGGAGGAGGAGGAGGAGGAGGAGGAGGAGGAGAAGGAGAAGGAGAAGGAGGAGGAGGAGGAGGAGGAGGAGGGAGGAGAGAGAGAGAGAGAGAGAGAGAGAGAGAGAGAGAGAGAGAGAGAGAGAGAGAGAGAGAGAGAGAGAGAGAGAGAGAGAGAGAGAGAGAGAGTTGTATGAAAAAAGATAAATAGGAAGACAGATACAAACATGTAGAAGGACAAATAAAGAGACTGACAGACTGAGTAGATGAAGTAACAAATAAAACTAACAGCTAAATATATCAGAACTGCTGACATAGATTTGAACCACACCATCACACACAACAAGTCTGCTGCTGCTGCTGCTTATTCTTCCTGTATAATACACCATCCACTAAAATTAACATAAAAAATAAAATAAACGAATCAATTAATATAAGATAGATAATCACATAACAAAATCTCCAAGACCTCTTCCTTATTCTTCACTCCTACACCTCAATCTCCGTCTATATTCTCACACGACCCCCTGAATCGCCCTTCGTCTCACCTCGTCTCGTCTCGTCTCGTCTCGTCTCGTCTCGTCTCGTCTCGTCCTCCGTCCTGTCCCGTCCTGTCATGTCCTTCCCTTCCCTCCCTTCTCCTTTCCCCCTCCCCTCTTCCCTAACCTACCCTCTAAATATCCCGCGGAGAAACCCCAGGGCGGACAGACAGACGTGTAGGAAGGCCACCTGTTGTAGTGTTAGGGGCTTCTCTCTCTCTCTCTCTCTCTCTCTCTCTCTCTCTCTCTCTCTCTCTCTCTCTCTCTCTCTCTCTCTCGTGCTATTAAATTTCATCATGTCAACAATTTAAAAACAATAAAATAATGTAAATCAATTTCCACTACAGAAAAATAGGAAGCAATTTACATGTTACACAACTGCGAGGATATTCTCTCTCTCTCTCTCTCTCTCTCTCTCTCTCTCTCTCTCTCTCTCTCTCTCTCTCTCTCTCTCTCTCTCTCTCTCTCTCTCTCTCTCTCTCTCTGTATAACTACCTGGCCACACACCGTAAGCTCACCCAGACACACTAACACTTAGCCAACAAGGGACAGAACCAGAACAGCTGCACTCAGCAAATCACACAATTAATCCCGACCACCACCACCACCACCACCACCATTACCAACAACATTTCAGTGCCCTTAATAACACCTACAACATCCCTAACCAGCGCTCAAGTGGGCCTTTTTCTAACTTTCTTTTTTTTGCCCTTGGCTGGCCCTCTTCCCTACGTAAAAAAAAAAAAAAAAAAATTGAACAAATACCACCGCCATCGCCACTATCAGTAATATCAAACACTCACTAACACTAACTAACATCGTAAAATATACCATCACTAAAATTCTCACTATCATCAACAATATTCCCACCACCACTCACCACCACCTTCACAAACACCACTACCACCACCGCCACTCAGGCTACTCACACACTGGCCACTCTGCGCAGCATCCTCGTGGCGAGAAACGGTTGCTAATGAGCTTCACTTGTCACGCGATTGAGTTGCGCCACGGTGTCCCGCGTAAAAAAAAAAATAAATAAATAAAATAAAATAAAAGATAAATAAAGGTAAGTTGCATAGAAGCGTAACTACAGCCTCAGTTTCATCACGGAGTTTAATAAGGATGCTTTCGTTTTTTTGCTCTACGATGCTATAGTCATTGCCGTTAACGTTGATTGTTAATACACGCATACAGTAAATAAATAAAGAAACAACGAAAGCTGTGAATATTCATTAGGCCTACACTAAGTGGTATACCTGTATAAGACATGCCTACCTATCGTATTTCCACTTATCATCCTCATCTACAAATTAGTCTCGTCTCATTATAAGGCTTCCTGTTATCGCAACGCTAAATACGTGATTGCTCGACCACATTCCACCCATGTGAACCAATCAATATGAAGATTTGACATGCGATCTGTTGACAGTTTGACACCATAACGAATAAGAAATCAAACAATACCCTTTTCTTTAAACTCTTTCAGAATATCACGCAACACTTTCTCCTTCCTCTTGACTGTAGTCTGAGAAAACTGACATTTCTCTGGATCTTTTCTTTTAATTTCTGTTGCCTTTAGCCAGACTCTCTCTTACATAGGAAAAAAGAAATACGGCCAACCTTTCCCTTTGACTCTCCTCCAAAGCCGCCTGTCACGATTACACTGGCCGGAAATTGGAGAAGATGTTCTTTTAATCTTCTTTTATTTCTTCTACAACCACTTTCCAGCAATATAGTGGCCGGAGATAGGAAAAATATATTCTTTTAGTCTTTTGTTTCTTCTATAACCACTTTCCAACAATATAACGGCAGGAAATTGGAAAATCTGTTCGTTTAATCTCATCGTTTTCCTTCTACAGCTACTTTCCAATAATACAGTGGCTGGAAAAAGAAAAAAATCTGTTTTCATTATGTTTTCGCTTACAGATGCTCATAAAAATCCCCTGCAGTGAGCTCAGCGTTATGAATTATTACTTGTCAAAGTGAAACGAATAATGACGTATCTGTGCACGCACGCGGAACACCTGCCATCATAAAACCAACCACTTTTATGACAACCACCACGACCACCACCACCACCACCACCACCACCACATTCCCATTAGCTATTAGTCTATAATTAACTATCAATCTACTTGCGTCCTGTTATCAGATTTATGTTCAGGTCTCACGGATTTATTTTTTATCAGTAGTAGTAGTAGTAGTAGTAGTAGTAGTAGTAGTAGTAGTAGTAGTAGTAGTAGTAGTAGTAGTAGTAGTAGTAGTACCAGCAGCGGTATGGTTATGGAACTTATACATTATAAACTGCATGAATAACATTACGCGCCACAAAAGAAATAAATAAAGAAAAAAGTTATATGACACTGAAACAAAACGTCTTATCTCACATCGTTATCTAGATATGTCCGCCCTCACTTCCTGGCGCCCTTACACAACACAAATGATGGGTGGGAACGACAGACGAAGTGGACATGTTTTTATACAGGTGCTGATAC
The DNA here is from genome assembly GCF_017591435.1 of Portunus trituberculatus. Lineage (NCBI taxonomy): Eukaryota > Metazoa > Arthropoda > Malacostraca > Decapoda > Portunidae > Portunus > Portunus trituberculatus. The sequence continues at coordinate 37,887,792 of NC_059295.1, forward strand.
GTGTTTGCCTGGTATCTTCTTCCAGCTTTCCTTATTTTCTCAGGTTATTCTCTTCTTACTGTAACAAATTAGCAATAAAACCTTCTTATACTCCACAAAGACACGCTCCTTCACCTGAGAAACCTTGTCCTGGTAACAAGAAGTTCCTCTCCACTCTTTCCTGCCCACGACAAGCACCCTAACGCGAGCCCAGCAACAACAATTATCCTCCCTATGTACTTTCTCTCCCACGCTAAACAGTCAACCACCACTAGCTCAAGTAACACAACCAACCATCACACTCAGACTCTCACCACTATGTCAGCAACAAGTCTCCATCAAGATAAGCAAGCCCCATCCCAGTCACCCTCACCCAAACAGCATCACTAACCTGGTAACAACTACGAGCATTACCCGTTCATGCACCACCACCAGCCAAACTTACCTACCATACCCACGTCCTCTCAAACATCTGACACACCCCGACATCCTCCGCATCGCCTTCTCTGCGGTTGGCGAGGCCCCACAGCTGCACCTGATCCTACCTGGCTTCCCCCGTTCTGCCCTCGATACCCCGCCGTCTGTCACCGATACCTTAGCAGTGTGGTTGCTCTCCGCCAGGTGTGTGAAGGGTGGGAGGAAACGCGGCGTGCAGGCACCGGGAAAAACTATAAGGGGAAGGATGGAAGGATGGATGAAGGGGAAATACGAAGGGAAATGAGAAATGCAAAGAACGAGGGATTAAAGGAGGAAGGAACAGAGAGAGAGAGAGAGAGAGAGAGAGAGAGAGAGAGAGAGAGAGAGAGAGAGAGAGAGAGAGAGAGAGAGAGAGAGAGAGAGAGAGAGAGAGAGAGAGAGAGAGAATTTCGTCAAACTGGTGTTGTGTGTTTCCCAATGGAGCAATAATTTCGACTTACATAACCAGCTATGTTGTTGTCGTTGTCGTTGTTGTTGTACATATTTTTTTTCTTTTTTACTTTTCTATCCTATGAGTGTGTAATTCACCTCGGTCGTCTGCTGGTCACCCAGCCGGTCTTCCCATTACGGATCGAGCTCAGAGCTCATAGACCGATCTTCGGGTAGGACTGAGACCACAACACACTCCACACACCGGGAAAGCGAGGCCACAACCCCTCGAGTTACATCCCGTACCTATTTACTGCTAGGTGAACAGGGGCCACACATTAAGAGGTTTGCGCATTTGCCTCGCCGCTTACCGGGACTCGAACCCGGGCCTCTCGATTGTGAGCCGAGCGTGCTAACCACTACATTACGCGGTGTGTGTGTGTGTGTGTGTGTGTGTGTGTGTGTGTGTGTGTGTGTGTGTGTGTGTGTGTGTGTGTGTGTATTTACCTAGTTGTAGTTTTACAGGGCCTGGGCTTTATGCTCGTGTGGCCCCGTCTCCATATCTACACTTATCCAATCTTACTTTAAAAGTGTGCACACTCTTTGCAGACACTACTTCTTCATCTAAACTGTTCCACGTCTCAATACATCTCTGCGGGAAACTATATCTTTTAATATCTCTCAGACATTTTCCCTTCTGTGTGTGTGTGTGTGTGTGTGTGTGTGTGTGTGTGTGTGTGCTCTAGGTATCGATGCCTCTGATATCTCTCTCTCTCTCTCTCTCTCTCTCTCTCTCTCTCTCTCTCTCTCTCTCTCTCTCTCTCTCTCTCTCTTTATCTAAATCTATCTAGCTACTTATCTATCTATCTACATAATAAAAGCAAAGTTGAAATAAGAATGCACCTTCCCCTTGCATAATACTTTCAGAGATCATTGCACATGGAACAAAGAAAAAAATAAGGGAAACTATAAGAAGCCATTAGACATACACGTGACAGTTCCAGCATAAAACATGTCTACCTATTTCCCCCTATCATTCAGTCATCCCCATCGATACATTTCTCTAAAAAAAAGTTAAAAAGTGAGGATAGATATAAATTCAAATGACGATAAGAAGTTTTGTCTCGGCGTTAAAAAAAAAATAACCAGTGAAATAATACGAAGGTAATAGGTGAAATAATATCATGGCGACTGGAAAAAAATGTTTGATAGAGTATATGCCAACAGAACCACACAAGAATACTGAGTGGAAAAGACGAAAGTATATGCAAAAAAAAATGATACAATATATACAAATAATAATAACACAGAACGTATATGGAAAAAAAGAAAAAAAAAAAAGAAAAACGGTAGAATGAATATCTTACTATATATATTATAACAAGAAATACATTAACAAGCACGGTAACATTCTTCACAGACTGCCGCAGCACACAGCACGCCAAGAGAAACAGGCAGCGGCCAATCAACACGGATGAGGAATTTATAACTTGATCATTCACAGCTGCAACCTGACACGCGTCTGTGGAAGTGAATTATGACGTGCAGGTGTGTGTGTGTGTGTGTGTGTGTGTGGTTGACGGCTGGCTGACTGGCTGACACGTGGCAAAGTCTCTCTTCTGACCTAACAGATATGTGTCTCCGTCTTCCTTTCTCTGTCTGTCTGTCTGTCTCTGCGTAAAATCCAAGCCTCTTCCTCTTCTCTCCTCTAGCTCTTGTTTAACACATGGCGTGTTTTTCCCGCCTATACCTTGACAGATAAGCTTCTTTCTCTTCCTTAGTCTCGCTCTTTCTTAGTATGTGGCAGTTTCTACTCTATCAACGGTACTAACAAATTTCTTCGTCTTATTTCTTCTCGCTCTTTCCTAACACGTAGCGTCTCTATATTGGCCACGATATCTTAACTAATGAACTACTCGACTTCTCCCTTCCTTGTTGCTCTTCGTCACCGATCGAATTGTAAATAGATCAACAGCTCTGTTTTTCACTTTCGGCCACCATATGGCTGCAAGGAAGGGAGTGGTCGCTATGGAAACGCGAGTCTTGCATTGACGTGTTGGAATAAAAAGTAGATGCGGTGGAAGAAAGGGAGAAAATATTCTTAAAAACTTAAGTAAACGAAAGAAATCGAATATAATTTTTATTACGAAGCGAAGGAGGAGGAGGAGGAAGAGGGGAAGGAGGAAGAGGAAAGAGTAGGAGGGAAGGAGGAGGAGGAGAACTATAGTCGACACTACTTCTTACGAGTAACATTGTCATTAAAAACAACGATAGCTGTGTAGTTGACTCCATCACCTACGTAATACATTAACACGACAGATAGCACTAAGGATTCTGTATATGAAAGCTGGAAAAAAGAAAAGTAACTCATTAAACAAAAGAATTCTTAAAAAAAAAAAAAAAAAACAGTCACGCACATTGCTAACTGAGGGTGAAGAGGAAAACTTGACCTTATACCGTCATTCTCAGCTTGTCATTGCACAGTATTTTTAAGCTTTCCCGTGTCTTATATCGACAATTTTTAACTTTCAAGACTGTTTTGCTGATCCTAATACCCATTCTGCATTTAAGGAGGCGGTGGCATAGTGGATAAGGTGGTGAGCGTGGGATCGAGCAGACGTCCACGCGTAGGTTCGAATCCCACCACCTACAGCCTTAAACACTTTGCCATTTGTCGAGTGGTTCAAATACTGCTGATGAGGGAACAGGGCGTTTGAGACTACGATCCATTCTCTTCTAAAAGTGTGGGAAAAATTAAGCGTTTCATGAACCGGACGCTGGCGAGGGGCTTCAAGTGTTTGTGGGCCTAATAGGAAGCCGCTGGATCTGTCTATACTGCTGCTAATACCCGAAGCTCGCTGGTCACGCCCTTACCGCCGCGTGCCGTGATGAGTGACGCCCAGCTGGGAGGGTGCATTCACTGGTAGCAGGGGTCAGCCGAAGTAAAGGGAGGTGATGATGTTAATGGCTGGCTGCCTGTGTTAACCCTTTAAACATGACTCATTACCACTAGTGTTCTCTCTCTCTCTCTCTCTCTCTCTCTCTCTCATCGATGGGTTACTGTTCTTTCACGGTTGACTGGCTAGGCTGGCGGAGGGAGGCTGGGAGGTAGGGTGCGGACCAAGGAGGCTGGCTGACAGACACACAGGTCGCCTCGCCCATTATGCGCCGGCAGCCCGCCTTTAAGACCACAGCTGGGCCACAACAGTGCTGCTGGAAGGGCCTGGTTTGGCTGCAGGTTCGGGCCAGTCCACAGGCATCCCCGGCCCACAGACACTGTTGGTGCGTGATTAACTTTCGAGTGTTTGGTACAATTAATTTGGCGAAGAGAGAGAGAGAGAGAGGGCGGGGGGGAAGGGTGTTTACAAAACACCGCATTCGTCCCGCCCCCGAAGCCTTCCGAAGCGGTGATTGGTGGATATGCGACGCCCGCCACCCGCAAGGCTCTTCCTCCACATTAAGCATTAATTACCTCACGCTTGTGCCTAGTACAGATGAGGCACCTTCATTACGACCAGCAAGAAAGGCAATGCCAGGAGGAGGAGCAGGGCACTGTGGCAGTGGCGGCAGGGTAGCAGAGGGGCATTCGGGGCGGAGAATCGATCCTAGGGTTATCGAGCAGCTGTCGAGAGAGAGAGAGAGAGAGAGAGAGAGAGAGAGAGGGAGGGAGGAGGAGAGGGAGCGTGCTGTACGACACTCTGGGCCAGGCATGATGAAGAGCACGTGTCGGTCGTCAATACGCACATAACGCGTGCAGCCGCCGCCAGCCCCGTCCAGCTACGCCACCACACGTTGCCGCACGCACGCCCTCCGCTCGTTGCTGTGCCGCGCAAGTCGCACGCCGTAAACAGCGCGACACCACGAACTCAGTGTAGTGATGGAAAAATAAACAGAAAAGGAATACTAAAGCCGTAAAGGACACCACTATAACTTTGACTGGTGATCTGCCTCCTTCGACACCGCCAAGGAGAGGACAATGATATTATTCGGAAACGCTGCCCTTACGCCCTCGCCCTCGTCGTCGTCCTCGTCTTCGTCGCCAGTGTCCCAGACGACCCTGTCCCCGCACACCCTCCACGATGCCGCCCTCACCACGCCTGTATCAGACATCTTCTTGCCGCCCGCGCTACATCCTCTCCTCCTCTGTGAGTCTACCGCCACGCTCTAGTTCTTTAATGTGTTAATTGATAGTGAAAGTGTCAAATACCTTCAATGTATAGATTTTAAAGGCACTGATAGTTAAAGATTCATTTGTAGTATTAAGCAACCCATACGTCAACTGTGTTGGAATTCTCTCTCATAAAGCTGTATGTTAAGAGTTTAACGGCATGTCGGTTACAGGTGCCATTGTATAGATTCGTGATTAAAAACTTTAATACTTAAAGATGTTATTTACTAGGATAGTAAACCAAAATATCTGTAAATAGTCTTAGTTTCTACGAGTAAGTACATACATGAAATAGTTTAATGGCATGTCAATTACGCCGGCAAGGTGCAGACTGGTAATTAAAGAGTGTAAGCTGATCAAAGGTACAATCTGTAGATGAATCAATAATGAACTTAAATCATTATTTATGCTATAAATTGAAAATGTACATTGCACTTAATTTTTAGCGTGAACACCATTAGACTCGCTGACTGTACAGGAAGCAAAAGTATTTGCCTCGAGTCATTCACTAGTAGGATGTGTAAACTGCGCATCACTTGGAGTAATGTTGTCTTCTTTTAAGAGGGAGGTATCGAGGCATTTGCTCCCCTAATTCTGGCTGACGGTTTTGGCACTTTTTGTACTCTTTGGAGAGCCAGCGCTCAAGTGGGCTTTTTTCTAACTTTTTTTTTTTTTTCCCTTTGCTGGCCCTCTTCCCTACGTAAAAAAAAAAAAAAAAAAAAAAGTAAAACATGGTGAAAACTGTAGACTATAAGTGATGTAAACACTAGATTCGAACATAAGCAGACTACCAAACTATCAACATAAGACCTACAAAATTAACTTGACGTAATAGATTCTGATTAATAAAAGTAGTATAAAAAGCTAGCTCGTCTTAATCTTGTGCGCAAACAAAACAATGGACTGAAGCATAAATAGGTAATCAGAGCGTTTAGAGAAATGGATACAGAATATATTGGCACCAAGGAAGCATACATTCGTGGTTACTTCTCAACTAGTTTTGGTTCAATGTACAGTAAATGTAGGATGAAAACTGTACCACGTAATTTCTCTGTAAATTCCAAAGAACCACATAACTAACTTCGTTTAATCTAAAAGTTGAAAATGACATGCTGATTAACATAAGCATTAAAAACAAAACAAAAACTGCTGACTACATCACACACACACACACACACACACACACACACACACGGCCCGGTAGCTCAGTGGTTAGAGCGCTGGCTTCACAAGCCAGATGACCGGGGTTCGATTCCCCGGCCGGGTGGAGATATTTGGGTGTATCTCCTTTCACGTGTAGCCCCTGTTCACCTAGCAGTGAGTAGGTACGGGATGTAAATCGAGGGGTTGTGACCTTGTTGTCCCGGTGTGTGGTGTGTGCCTGGTCTCAGACCTATCCCAAGATCGGAAATAATGAGCTCTGAGCTCGTTCCGTAGGGTAACGTCTGGCTGTCTCGTCAGAGACTGCAGCAGATCAAACAGTGAATTACACACACACACACACACACACACACACACACACAAACACTTGCGACGCGGACACACAAAGACACACACACACACACACACACACACACACGGTAGCTCAGTGGTTAGAGCGCTGGCTTCACAAGCCAGAGGACCGGGGTTCGATTCCCCGGCCGGGTGGAGATATTTGGGTGTGTCTCCTTTCATGTGTACCCCCTGTTCACCTAGCAGTGAGTAGGTACGGGATGTAAATCGAGGAGTTGTGACCTTGTTGTCCCGGTGTGTGGTGTGTGTCTGGTCTCAGGCCTATCCGAAGATCGGAAATAATGAGCTCTGAGCTCGTTCCGTAGGGTAACGTCTGGCTGTCTCGTCAGAGACTGCAGCAGATCAAACAGTGAAACACACACACACACACACACACACACACACACACACACACAAGACCCAGAATGGAATATGCAGGAGTAGTGTGGACTCCCCATAAAAAGAAACACGTAAGGAAGCTGGAGAGACTACAAAAAATGGCTACAAGAATGGTTCCAGAATTTGAAGGGATGACATATGAAGAAAGACTAAAGGCTATGGATCTACCAACCCTGGAACAGAGAAGGGAGAGAGGGGATCTGATACAAGTTTATAAATTGATCAACGGAATGGACCAAGTAGATAATGAGAATATGACATTCGAAGCACAAGATCGCATAGTAAAAAGCTGAGGAAGGGAAGATGTCTAAGATATATTAAAAAATATAGTTTCCCGCAAAGATGTGTTGAGACTTGGAACAGTTTGAGTGAAGAAGTGGTGTTTAAAGTTTAAAGAAAAATTGGATAAGTGTAGATATGGACACGGGGCCATACGAGCATAAAGCCCAGGCCCTGTAAAACTACAACTAGGTAAATACAACTAGGTAAATACACACACACACACACACACACACACACACACACACACACACACACAAAGTTGTGCATATTTATACATCTTTCCTTTGACGTAATTCAATCACTGATATTTCCTGCATTTTTTCTTTTTTTTATGGAAGAGGGGAAGCTGGCCAAGGACAAAAAAATATATATAACAAAAAAGACTCACTTGATTGCCAGTTCCCTAAAAAGGTCATTTGAGTTATCCAAGTCAGGGAGAAATGTCATGAAACCTCCCTCTTGAAAGAAGTCAAGTCATAGGAAGATGGAAATACAGAAGCAAGCAGGGAGTTCCAGAGTTTACCAGAGAAAGGTATGAATGATTGAGAGTACTACTTAACTCTTGCAGACAAAATAAGGGTTGGACAGAATAAGGGTGAAAGGAAGAAATCCTTGTGCAGCAAGGCCGCAAGAAGAGGGGAGGCATACAGTTAGCAAGATCATTAGAGCAGTTAGCAGGAAAATAGCGATAAAAGATAGCAAGTCATGCAACATTCTGGCGGTGAGAGAGGCAGGAAAATAGCGATAAAAGATAGCAAGTCATGCAACATTCTGGCGGTGAGAGAGGCTGAAGACAGTCAGTCAGAGGAGGGGAGTTGATGAGACGAAAAGCTTTTGATTCTATTCTATCAACTAAAACTGTGTGAGCGGAACCCTCCAAACATGCGAAGAGTACTCCATACAAGAACGGATAAGGCCCTTCTTCAAAGTTAGTAGTTGGAGGGGCGAGAAAAACTGGAGGAGACGCCTCAGAACGCCTATCTTCATAGAAGCTGTTTTAGCAAGAGATAAAATGGGAGGTTTCCAGTTTAGATTATGAGTAAAGGACAGACCAAGGATATTCAGTGTAGAAGATGGGGACAGGTGAGTGTCATTGAAGAAGAGGGGATAGTTGTCTGGAAAGTTGTGTCGATTTGATAGATGGAGGAATTGAGTTTTTGAGGCACTGAACACTACCAAGTTTTCTCTCCCCCAATCAGAAATCTTAGAAAGATCAGAAGTCAGGCGTTCTGTGGAGTCCCTGCGTGATCTGTTAACTTCCTGAAGGGTTGGTAGGAGTGGATAGGGGAAGAAGTTTGGTTAAGATCATTAATCAATAATAGAAGGAGGGTGGGTGACAGGACAGAACCCTGAGGAACAACACTGTTAACGGTACACGGTAAAACAAACACAAAGAAAAAGCAGCTTAGGTAATGGCCATCTAAGGAAGTTTACAGGGACTCCTATACTGTACGCTCATTTTAAGGGCATAATGAAGGCAACATACTGAATATTCCCAAACCGAAGAGGCAGAGCATTATCTCTTTAGATAATACCATCACTACAAAACAACAATATTGATAAATAAAACGAAAGACATGTGCTACAGTAAATCCGTCTATAGTTAACAACGCACTTTTCTCTCATCTCTGAGTGAATGCATTCCTGCGAACGTTCTGACACGAAGGAACACACACGCAGAACAAACATTAGCATCACTGTCTCTGTCTTTTGTTTGTAATGCACAATGATGATAACTTGGTGTCTCCTACGTCTGCTGTTGACTGACTGGTACACCAACTTTTCGACTGACGGATTGTTTAGTGGGCGACCAGACCGAATCAATGACTGACTGATTTACTTATTGACTGACTTATCATTCACTCACTCACTCATTTATGGATGAACTGATTGACTGCCGGAGAAACTGGCTAGATAACTGCCTGTTGATGAGGAAATTAAAATAAAGCAGTAAAAGTAAGTTTTGTGTGCATAAATCATTTTACATTTGAGTGAAAAAAATATTACTCAGTGTAAGAATACTAAGACTTTTCTATTTACAAACCAACGCCCATCATAAGGTTCCATCATTCCAACTCTATCTACTTCTATCGCATATTACATTTTCAATTAAAATCATATTCTATTGTTCACATGAGTTCTGTACTTCAGTCTTCATCATTCTTTAACTCATTCATACCGTGAATGACACGGTAGTAAGGTAGCTGTGTGTGTGTGTGTGTGTGTGTGTGTGTGTGTGTGTTTGTGTTTTTTTTCACCTCGGTTGTCTGCTGGTCACCCAGCCAGTCTTTCCCATTACGGAGCGAGCTCAGAGCTCATAGACCGATCTTCGGGTAGGACTGAGACCACAACACTCTCCACACACCGGGAAAGCGAGGCCACAACCCCTCGAGTTACATCCCGTACCTATTTACTGCTAGGTGAACAGGAGCCACACATTAAGAGGCTTGCCCATTTGCCTCGCCGCCCCGGGACTCGAACCCGGCCCTCTCGATTGTAATTCGAGCGTGCTAACCACTAACCACTACACTACGTGTGTGTGTGTGTGTGTGTGTGTGTGTGTGTGTGTGTGTGTGTGTGTGTGTGTGTGTGTGTGTATTTGCGTGCGTGCATAGGCTTGCGTGTGCGTGCACATGTGTGTGCAAGTGCCCGTGTATGCGTGCCCATTTTAAAGTTGCGTGTCAACTGAACTACGCGTTATCTTCTCAAAATAAAATACCTATGCAGGCGTGGCAGAGAGAGAGAGAGAGAGAGAGAGAGAGAGAGAGAGAGAGAGAGAGAGAGAGAGAGAGAGAGAGAGAGAGAGAGAGAGAGAGAGAATTACACCACTCTCTCACGCATAAAACTTAACAAATCTACAAACACACAAAGTCAATTCCGTTTTTAAGTGATATTTTTCACAGTCAAAGCGATAGAAGACTAATACGTGACGGAAGCTGTGGTATATCTGACACGTTGCTGGTGCCACCTCATCAACGTGGGGAGGGGGAAGGATGAAAGGAGAAAACATGACATGAAATAAACTGAAATATTTTCACTCCTATCATTAAACTAATAGATTTTCCCGTAAATACGCTTTGAAGATTTGAGAGAATATTAAGACTATTTTACTCATCTGTATGTCTGTATGTCTGTCAGTCTGTCTATCTATACATTTATTTACTATTCTAATATGTTTTCTTCATGTCATTACATTTGCGTTCATATTCGTATGACACGTTAAGAAAACCTATACAACGAGTTACTTTTTATGTCGTCATCGTTGTCACCTTTATCATCACCATCATTAACGTCCATATTTAATCATAAACTTTAAGTGTAAGACTAGTAGTACTACTAATAGTACTAAAAGTAGTAGTAGTAGTAGTAGTAGTAGTAGTAGTAGTAGTAGTAGTAGTAGTAGTAGTAGTAGTAGTAGTAGTAGTAACGGCAACTACAACAGTATTAAGAATACTACTGTACTATTACTATTACTACTACTACTTTTACCATTACACACACACACACACACACACACACACACACACACACACACATCTGATCCACTTGTTCTCGGCACTGATAGGGACAGGTGTGCGTCGGAGGGAAGATTAGGTATGCGCAGGTGTTCGTTCGGAGAGAAAAAAGAAAATAACAGTCTGGAAATAAAAGCTGTGACACTCACACACTACAATGCTAAGTATCATTGCTACCCACGACACACACACACACACACAGTCAATATTATCCCTCTTCCTCCTAATTCTTCTTTTCTTTAAGTATTTCCTTCTCCTCTTTATCATCATTACACTCCCAGAAACCCACCATTTTCTAGGCCAAGTAATTGTTCACTGCATCAAGGATTGTTGGCCACAAAGAGCACGAACATTCACCGCAACTAAACATTATGTGACGGAAAGCTCGGCCAAGAAAATAGAAGAAAAAAAGCTTTCTCAAATACCACTCTAAATATATAAAACAAAGTAAAAATAAAGAAGTGGTAGGAGTACTGACTAAAGTTTAAGCACTATCTGTCTATTATCGCTGCCATGTCAAAATGACCATAACAATGGGTGTGGATCACGTGGGTACATCACATCGCCTGCCTCCAAACATTCCGCTAATCCCCATCAACATGTCCAGTATTCCTCGCATTTCCCACACCATCACACATTCACGTACAGTTTTCCACTTTCCTCAAACAACTATATCGGGAATTTTCCCACGGTACGGTTCATTTCCCCCTTTTTATTTCCCAGTTCCCTAGAAATAATCCCCACCCATAGTTAATTGTGTTAAGCTGAGTTTATCAAAGGAAAATTACTACACTAGGCAACATTTACATAGACAGCTTCCACTATCTCTTCCTTCATTATACACGAAGCTCCTCCGTGAATCATAGAAGTTAATAGACCATGTATATTCCAGGAAAAATTCTCCACAAAAACGAGTCTTTCGAAGACGCATTTTTCAACCTATAAGCACACTCCCTTATCTCTACAAGTAGTAATAATAAATAAATGTATAAAAAGTTTATGTACATTATGTAAAAGTTTATTCCTCCTCTTCCAATCGTTCCATGGATGTTGTAGTAATTTCTGCCTCAACCAAAGCACAACTAAAAGCGGCGCAATTCAGCATATTTCTAAGTGCCTCCCAGACTTAACCAGTCCTCACCCATGTATCCAATTAACGCATTCTAATACCTATAAAAAAAATTCTCTTATCCATATCATCATCTCTTCCAACTCCTCACAAACATTCCCAGTCCATCCTTAATACTTCTTTCTTGTTAAGCACCGACCTAGCGATCTTCGCGTTCATTTGTTGATCGGGAGTGTAGCCTTTATAACGACACTCCATCACGTGCTGCTTCTCACTGTATGAGTATTTGCTTTCTTCTCTCTTATCGATCTAAATTTGCATATTGTTCAAGGATCTTTAAGCAATCCAGTTTTTCACTCCTCAATTTGAACAAAAGCTCAAGCAGAAATTCTCTGGAAACAATCCTAAAACACAATATTATCCAACAATCATATCTTTTAACCTTAATATACGCACAACTAGAGAGTAGCGATCTCTTTTTCCCTACGCACACTTGCATCAACTAACCAAAGTTCTCTCTGTCTCTCTCCTCCCTTCCCTCCCTCCTCGGTGACCGTCGCCATACAGCCACCATCCCTAAGTGTGCCGGGTGCTCGGAAGCCATCCTGGACCGGTTTATCCTCAAGGTGCTGGAGAGAACGTGGCATTCCCGCTGCCTCAAGTGTGCGGATTGCGGCGCCCAGCTCACAGACAAATGCTTCGCCAGAAATCAACAAGTATACTGCAAGGAAGACTTTTTCAGGTGAGTGTGAAATGAAGGAAGTTTCGGGAGGTTGTGGGGAGAGAGGGAGAAGGAGTAAGTTGAGTTGATGAGTTTTAGGAAGGTTGAGGAGAGGAAAAGAGGAGTGAGTGGCGTGTGACTGAATGAGTGAGGTGAGTGAGCACACGCTTCTCTGTGTGTGTGTGTGTGTGTGTGTGTGTGTGTGTGTGTGTGTGTGTGTGTGTGTGTGTGTGTGTGTGTGCGCGCGCGCGCGTGTAATTCACCACGGTCGTCTGCT
>NC_059295.1:37905538-37964415 GCF_017591435.1 Portunus trituberculatus
ACATTTTCAATGCTTATAACTTTACCCGACAAACACAACAACTACATTTTCTTAATATTCTGACATTTTTCCTCTCTTAATAATAGTCCTTTATCAAGAAAATGACGTATCTGGTTTCGGGGATTTTCTTTCAATCTAGAATATCTGCCATTAACATGCGATGCATCAACTGGATAGACAACAACTGGGTTCCTGCCAGACGTAACCTTTCACAATCGCCTTCTATAATACATCACCCTGAAAACCTACAATCCGGCGACATGTAAACTAATTTCCGTAGTTCAAGGTCTCGAACAATCCCCTGCCCTGCTTTAAACCTACACTACAGCCTCTGCATTAGCATTAGCCGTTCACTTCCTTATTCTTGCGCCGGGCAGCAATCACTTCACTATACACGGATCTAAAAATCAATTGCTTTGTGTTCTGACCTATCCCTAATTAGTAATAGTATAATTAGTAGAAGCATAATACGATATATATTTTCAAATCTGGCAGCAAGACTCACGATAACCACCCAACAAAAAGTTTGCAGAAAACACTAGCGTAGCAGAATATCTTTAGATAGGCTACCCCAAATTTGCGGTAAGGAAATTAAAAGGATGCGAAAGGAAACGTATAGGGAGAGACAGAAGCGTGAGAAGAGACGGGGGTAGAATGAGAACTTAGAAATTGATGTTGTAGGGAAGAGATCGGTAGAGAATACAATAACAAAGGCCTGCATTCTTAAACATTACGACGTTTTAAGTTTATAAACTTCGATTGGATCCTTTTCAAAAAGTTAAGATTTTCAGGGATGTTTCAATAATCCTAGTCACAGTTTACGATGTTCCTGCATTACCAGTTAGTGAAAGTACCCATGAAACCTTGACTAAAAATCTGTGGCGTTTGAAAATAGTCCTTACGAGTCTTAGGTGTTTAAGTACAAGAACCATAGTTGAGTGTAGGAGAGGTGCTTAACATTGCGCAGCGTCTTTGAAGGTACTCACACAATCTTTAGAGAAGTGACATCTAGAAAAGTCTAATATAGGCGTTTCAGTTTGGCAATGGTATGAAAGCAACGTAACAGACGCCGTAAGTACCAAATAACACACAAATTTCGCTAACACACACACACACACACACACACACACACACACACACACACACACACTTTAAGATAATTGTAAACATCCTTGAGAAAAGATAGAGAGGAAGGGAGGGACAGAAAGAAGAGGAAAATAGGTGATAGATATAGTGGTGGTGGTGGTGGTGGTGGTGGTGGTGGTGGTGGTGGTATAGTGAATCATTTTTTTTTTTTCTTATATTCATGAAGGCGAAACTCAACTCCACAAAATTCTAAAAAAAAAAAAAAAAAAAAAAAAAAAAAAAAAAAAACGTCGCTCTGCAATTTTAACAGTAGCAATGTTGGTGGTGATGGTAGTGAAGGTAGTGAAAATAGTAGCTGTACACATAGTAAGAGCACGAGAGGTGGTGATGGTGGTAGTAGTGAGGGTGAAGGTATAGTGGTGGACATGGTGGGGCTGAGGTGGTGGGAGGAATGAAGAAGGGATAATAAAAGGTGCAGTAGTATTAGCAGCAGTAGCAGTAGCAGTAGTAGGGAACCAGCGTGAGCCAGACATGCACGAGCCTCAGTCGTCCCCGGCTATACTAATACTACAAATAATTAGCACAAATCCGACTATGTCAATATTCATAATGCTAAAATTCGTTTTCACAACACTAATATAAAACAAAAAGAAAAACTAATAGACCTAAAATTACAGAATGGGCAATTGTTCGATCATAATAATAATAATAATAATAATAATAATAATAATAATAATAATAATAATAATAATAATAACAATCCCAACACCACCACCCATACAGCTTGGTTTGGTATCAGCACTTCAACTTATCCCCCTCCAATACCCCTTAAAACAGCGGCATGACCTCCTCCCCCCACCCACTCTACCCTCACCTGTTACGCTGCCTGTCTGCCTGCTTGTGTCAGAGTCCCATACAACTCTCCGGTGACTTCTATCCTTGTTTCACTAACATATACAAACACGTGTTGCTTATGTTACGTATAAAATTCCTTTTGAAACCCTTAAAAATTCTAAAACTGTTTATATAAAACCAACATTATTATTATTATTATTATTATTATTATTATTATTATTATTATTATTATTATTATTATTATTATTATTATTATTATCATTATTATTATTATTATTATTATTATTATTATTATTATTATTATTATTATTATTATTATCATTATTGTTATTATTTGTTTTTTTTTGTGTTTCTGCCTCTCACCGTACGATTGTAGTGTCCCACTCGTCTTCCCTTCTGTGGCTTCCCTCTGCTAGTTAAATGTTTTACTAAGTGTTAAGAGCATGATGTAGGCGATACACTCGGTGGCTGACAAATGTATCATATAGAGCCACTTTGACCAGACTCAAAACTGTGAGGCGCTGGCGGTGGGTGTTGGCGGTTGTGTAGGAAAGAGATAACGTCCACACGGCGCTGCTGGTGATGCACAGAGGAGAGAGAGAGAGAGAGAGAGAGAGAGAGAGAGAGAGAGAGAGAGAGAGAGAGAGAGAGAGAGAGAGTCATTGTCGCTTAACATTCAGCACAAGGCTTCACTTAATAGTTGAGTGAAACAGAAATGGCTTCATATGGTGTGGAGATGTGGTGGTGGTGGTGGTGGTGGATAAAAATGTGTCACTGAAAAATATACATGCTAATAATAATGATGATAATAATAATGATAAAATAAAAACATAAATAACAAAGATAAAAAGACAAGGAAATGAGACACGATAAGAGAGAGAGAGAGACTGAGAGAGAGAGAGAGAGAGAGAGAGAGAGAGAGAGAGAGAGAGAGAGAGAGAGAGAGAGAGAGAGAGAGAGAGAGAGAGAGAGAGAGAGAGAGAGAGAGAGAGAGAGAGAGAGAGGGGAGGCATGCGTATCTGTCTGTTAACGTATATCAATGTCTGTATTTATGTTTGTGTACGTAGGTACGTATGTATGCACTGTATGGATGTATGTACGTACGTGTAGGTATGCGTGTATATATGCACGTATGAGACTGGAGATGGTGGCGGTGGTGGTCATAATGAAAGTAGAAACATGGCGCTGAGAGAAGTGTGGAGAAGCTGAGGAGTTGAGGAGAGGAGTGTCCGCCATGGTGACGGTGTGTGACGGCAGTGTCTTGTTGCAGAAGGAGACGTGACAAGCAAACGGCCGCGTACCACCATCTCAGCACGCCAACTGGAGCAACTCAAGCAGGCCTACAAAGACAGCCCCAAACCCGCCCGCCACGTTAGGGAACAGCTCTCTCAGACGCTGGGGCTCGACATGAGGGTCGTTCAAGTCTGGTTCCAAAACAGGTAAACAGGAAAAGACCACCACACCACCACACACTACACGCAAACAGGCACACACGCACACACGTCTCAAGCACAAGAGTAGCTGAATATATGGGGCTAAAGTCAGTGGAGGTTAAGAATTGCTAGAGATTTATGTGGAATTGGTTGGGATATTTTGTTTTCCATTCTCACTGACTATTAAGAGGGTAAAAACTCAGTGAAAAGGAAAGGATTGTTACAGAGCTGTGGAAGAAATAGGTTGATAAATATCTGTTCTCCTTTTCTTTCAATATTCAGAAGAACTGTTTATTAATAGCAAAGGAAAAAAACAGACTGTGCTGTGGTATACATTTCTTCTCTTTCCTTCTTTCTCTCCTTCCTTCCACTGAACACTGCGTTGGTTAAAAGTGTCGTATGGTTTGGTATATCATGTGTCGTCAAGTAGGTGTAGCGTATGGCAGAACAGAGGAAGAGTGGACGAAACAAAGAGGCACAGGAAAATATTGGAAAGCATAGTGTTAAGTTGCATTCTTTATATATTTTTGTTATTTTCGCTTGATTTGTCTATCTTTTACTTCGCCCCGATAAAACTACAAACGAGGGAAAAATATTTTGTGGAAACTGCTGGAGGAGGAGGAAGAGGAGGAGGAGGAGGAGGAAGGAAAATTAAAGAAGGGAGAAGAGAGGAAGACCATAGGAGTAACAGGAAGGGAAAACGAATAATAGGAGTGTGATGCAAAATAGCAACTGTTCTTCAGGAGGGTCCGATAGGTCACAGCTGCCAGAGGTGATAGATTAAAAGGAGGGAACAAGGAGGGAAGGAAGGAGGGGAATGGAGAAAGGGAGGGAGGAAAGGTAACTATCAACGAATCCATCACAGTTTCGAGAGATGTTTCCTGTTGCGGTGAGAAGGAGGAGGAGGAGGAGGAGGAGGAGGAGGAGGAGGAGGAGGAGGAGGAGGAGGAGGAGGAGGAGGAGGAGGAGGAGGAGGAGGAGGAGAGAGAGAGAGAGAGAGAGAGAGAGAGAGAGAGAGAGAGAGAGAGAGAGAGAGAGAGAGAGAGAGAGAGAGAGAGAGAGAGAGAGAGAGAGAGAGAGAGAGAGAGAGAGAGAGAGAGAGAGAGAGAGAGAGAGAGAGAGAAGTAAAGGTGATTAAAGTGTTGCCTTAATCAAAGTTAGAAGAGATGTACAAAGGTCGGTGGGGTTTTTTTTTTAGACCTAACAGAGAAAGGTAGAGAGGAAGGTAGCTTCATCTTATTCCCCAGCTTTCATTTATTCATTCACTCATTCACTCATTACCTCAAACTCTTCTTCCTCTTACTACCAATACTATTACTCCTACTACTATTACTACTATTACCACCACCACTACCACCACCACCACTACTACTACTACTAATGTACTCCTTTTCCTTATACTATCAAAACCGCTGGAGATGAAAGAGAAGAGAAGGGATAGAGAAGAGGAATGGGAGTGATGGAGGGAGAGTGAATGATGATGGAGTGACGAAGGGAAGATAAGAAAAAGAGAAAGGGATAGAAGGTACGAAGAAAATAATAGAAAGTAGACGAAAGAATTAGAATGGAAGAAAAGGGGAAGAAAAAGTAAAATTAGAAAAATGGAATGGAAGATGATGATGGAGGGGAAGTCTGATTGGCTGACTGGCTGACTGACTGACTGATTGGTTGACTGATTGACTGATTGACTGATTGGCTGACTGGCTGACTGACTGACTGACTGATTGGTTGACTGGCTGACTGACTGACTGATTGGTTGACTGGCTGACTGACTGACTGATTGGTTGACTGATTGACTGACTGACTGATTGGTTGACTGGCTGACTGATTGACTGATTGGTTGACTGATTGACTGACTGACTGATTGGTTAACTGGCTGACTGGCTGACTGACTGACTGATTGGTTGACTGACTGACTGATTGACTGATTGGTTGACTGGCTGACTGACTGACTGATTGGTTGACTGACTGACTGACTGACTGATTGGTTGACTGACTGACTGACTGACTGATTGGTTGACTGACTGACTGACTGACTGATTGGTTGACTGGCTGACTGACTGACTGATTGGTTGACTGATTGGTTGACTGGCTGATTGGTTGACTGGCTGACTGACTGACCGATTGGTTGACTGATTGGTTGACTGGCTGATTGGTTGACTGGCTGACTGACTGACTGATTGGCTGACTGGCTGACTGACTGACTGATTGGTTGACTGGCTGACTGACTGACTGATTGGTTGACTGGTTGACTGGCTGACTGACTGACTGATTGGTTGACTGGCTGACTGACTGACTGATTGGCTGACTGGTTGACTGACTGACTGACTGATTGGTTGACTGGCTGACTGACTGACTGATTGGTTGACTGGCTGACTGACTGACTGATTGGTTGACTGACTGACTCACTGACTGATTGGTTGACTGGCTGACTGACTGACTGATTGGCTGACTGACTGACTGATTGGTTTTCTGGCTGACTGACTGACTGATTGGCTGACTGGCTGACTGACTGACTGATTGGTTGACTGACTGACTAACTGACTGATTGGTTGACTGACTGACTGATTGGTTGACTGACTGACTGACTGACTGATTGGTTGACTGACTGACTGACTGACTGATTGGTTGACTGACTGACTGACTAGCTGACTGGTACCGTAACAATGAGGTCACCCAGCGCAGAATAGCAAGACAGGAAAAGGATGGAAGGAAAAGCAAAAGAGAAGAGAGCCGAAAGGATATGAAGGAAAGTAAAAGGGAAGGGACAGGAATAGGAGGAAAAACAAACCTTATACTATAAAAAAAAAAAGTAATAAATAAATGGAGGTTAAAAACATCAAAAGCAACAACTACTACCACCACCACCACTACCACCACCACCACTACCACTGCTACTACTAAAACTACTACGACGATCAATTAAATAACAAACCAGACAATAAAAAAACAACATCACCACCACCACCACCACCACCACTACCACCACCACTACTACTGTCAATACTACCAATACTCCACCAATAATTACTCACCACAACTGCACATCTATGCCCACAATGAACGGTCAGTCCCTCTCCCCCGAGTTACCTGCAATTACGTGCCGGCCAGGTGTGCGGGCAGGTGTGTGCGGGACGGGAAGGGGAGGGTAGTGGATGAGGGGTCAGGTGTCATAGAGGGGAGAGGGGAGAGATAGAGAGGGGAGATGAAGGCGAAAGGAAAGGTGAGGGAGGATCATGAGAGAGAGATGATTAGGAGAGAGAGAGAGAGAGAGAGAGAGAGAGAGAGAGAGAGAGAGAGAGAGAGAGAGAGAGAGAGAGAGAGAGAGAGAGAGAGAGAGTAGGTGTGTCATATTCTCTCATTTCATCATGTCTTCATCTATTTTTCTATTCATCCCTTCCCTTTCCTTCTTCCTTCTCTCTCTCTCTCTCTCTCTCTCTCTCTCTCTCTCTCTCTCTCTCTCTCTCTCTCTCTCTCTCTCTCTCTCTCTCTCCCTTCACTTTTCCCTTCTTCCAATCCATCCCTCTCTCATTCACTCCATCCATTCATATTACCTTCCATCCTTTCCTTTCTCCCTTCCCTTCCCTCCCTTTTCCTCTCCTCCCTTTCCCTCCTCCTCCCTCCTCCTCCTCCCTCCCTCCCTCCCTCCCTCCTCTCTCTCCCTCCTCCCTCCATCCCTCCCTCCCTCCCTCATCATCCTAATGGCGAGCAGGAACGGGAGAGAAAAATAAAGTGAGGCCACGGGTTTTTAAATGCTGGCCAATCCTTACTGTCGAACTCTTTTGGAATTCCCGTGACTTGAGCGAGGGAGGAACAGTGAGTGGAAAGGAACACGAACGAACACAAAGGATGAACAAACACCGGCCTGGAATAATGTGCGAGATAGAAAGGAGAGACAGACGGGGGGGGGAAGGATGTAAGGGAGGGAAAGCAGGAATATAAATGAACATGTGGGAAGAACGAACACCAGCCCATACGAGATGTGGGAAAAGAAGGAGAGGAGAGGAGAGGAGAGAGAAAAGAAAAAGGGAAAGGGGCTGAAGGATAAAGCAGCAGGAAGATAATAGATGATAAAGATGCATGATATATAATCGCACGATAAGAAGGTTTAATATGAGATACGAGGAATTACAGTGAAGACAAAAGAATAGAGAAAAGGAAAAAGGCACAGGATAAAGAAACGGGGAATAAATAGATGACAAAGAAGGAATAAATTATACGACAAGAGGGATTATTGCAAAATACGAGGAAGGGAGAGAGGAGGTAGATAAATGAGAGAGAAAAAATGGGGGAAAACAAGTGGAATGGATAATAAAGACTAAATAATGATGAACAACAGAGGGGAAAGAAAAATACAGATGAACAATATGGCAACAGAAGCAGGAAAAGATGAAAGAAGGAAGGAAGGAAGGAAGGAAGGAAGGAAAGAAGGGGAGGAGAAGGATAGGAAATATAGTAGAGAAAAAAAAAAACCAGAGGGGAAAGAAGCAGAGTATAAGAGATAAACACAAAGATAATACAGATAAACGCATGGGGAAAGGAAGGCAAACGAAAAGAAGCGAGAAATGAACAAAAAAAAAAAATGATGAATAGAAGAAGAAAAAAAGGGATATTATGAAACGAACGATATCTTTGTAAACGGGAAGAGAGAGAAAACGAAGATAATACAGATAAAAGCATGGAGGAAGGAAGGGAAACGAAAAGAAGCAAGAAGTGAAAAAATATGTTGATAAATAAAGAAGAAAAAGGGAAACTAAAACGGACGATATCTTCTTTGTAATAGTGGATGAGAGAAAAGAGAAATAACAAGGGGAGAAAAGATCCAAGCGATAAAGAAAGAAAGTGAGGAAAAGAGGAAAGAAATAAGCACAGAGAGGAACAAGAAATGGATACAGAATGAAAGGAAATCTAGAGAGAGAGAGAGAGAGAGAGAGAGAGAGAGAGAGAGAGAGAGAGAGAGAGAGAGAGAGAGAGAGAGAGAGAGAGAGAGAGAGAGAGAGAGAGAGAGAGAGAGAGAGAGAACGATAGATGCAATGAAAGGAAGAAAAAACGATAAAGAAAAAGTTAATAAAAGGCTACAAGCAAAACAAAAAGAAAAAAAATGACCAAATCCCAACCATACATTACTCAAACCTGTCAGATAACACCGCCCTCCTCCTCCTCCTCCTCCTCCTCCTCCTCCTCCTCCTCCTCCTCCTCCTCCTCCTCCTCCTCCTCCTCCCTACCTATCTACCTTCTCTATTCCTTTCTTTCTTCATTTCGTTCGTTTTAATCATTTCCTTTAAACCTCTCTCTCTCTCTCTCTCTCTCTCTCTCTCTCTCTCTCTCTCTCTCTCTCTCTCTCTCTCTCTCCATTTCTAACAGTGATGGGCAAGCAGTGAAGGGGAAGTGACGGAGAAGACAGTGATGGAATAGTGAAGAGAACAGTGAAGGGGCAGTGATGGGAAAAGTAACACGGTAGCGACACGGTGATGAGTGACAGGGTGGTAAGACAGTGATGGGGTGGTGAGGGGGAGAGGGAAGGAAGGGAGAGGAAGAAAGGTGTGAGTGGTGAAGGGACGGAAGGAGGAGGAAGGCATTGGGAGTGATATGGTGTATGATGGAGAGGGGAGGAGGAGGAGGAACAGGAGGAGGAAGAGAAGGAGGAGGAGGTGGAGGAGGAGGAGGGGGAGCAGGAGAAGGAGGAGGAGCAGGAGGAGAAGGAAAGAAAAACGATGGGAAAGTGGGATGATTAATAAGAGACAGTAGTAGTAGTAGTAGTAGTAGTAGTAGTAGTAGTAGTAGTAGTAGTAGTAGTAGTAGTAGTAGTAGTAGTAGTAGTAGTAGTAGTAGTAGTAATAATAATAATAATAATAATAATAATAATAATAATAATAATAATAATTAGGGCAGGTGTAGATAACGTAGCAAAACAATTACTTAAGGACTAAGTGAACATTATTTTTAGTGAGCATTATTTGTACTCTCTGATGACTCGATACCCCTCCCATCCTCCCATCCTCCCATCCTCCCATCCTTCCTCCATTCCTTTACTTTCTACGCTCCTCCTTTCCCATCTTCCTTATACAAATCTACATGTCATTTCCTTCCCTTCCTTCTTAGTACTCTTTCTCTTCTTCCTCTTACTTTATCATACTCTTATCTTCTCACTACGTTCTTTCCATTTCACATTTTCTTTCCTTGCTCCTTCAATATTCAGTCCCAATTCTCTCTTTCTAAGCTCTTTCTGTTTATCCATCATATAACATAACCTCTGTCTTACTCTATACAAAATTTAGTCAACCTCCTTCCTTCCTTCCTTCTTTCCTTCCCATCTTATGCTCCTTTCTTCTTCCTTCAATGCCGATATTAAACCTCCTTCCTCTTGAGTTTCTTTCTATCCAAAACTCCATCCTTTATCATCCTCTATCTTTGCACAATCATCCCTTCTTGTTTTCCTTTTTCTCCTCCTCTTCCTCCTCCTTCAGAATCACTCCATTACTCTCATTCTCTCCCCATGTGCCTTCTACTCCTTCAGTATCGCACATTAACACTCAGTTCTTGAATTCTTCACCAGCCATGTCCTTCCTCTCTCTTTCTCCTCCATCAATAGGAAGCATCAATACTCTACACTTCTCAACAACCCTCACAACACCTCCTCCTCCTCCTCTATGCCGGCCGACACACTAACCCCGCGGTCTTTGGTCTTCGTCAGGCGTGCCAAAGAGAAGCGGCTGAAGAAAGATGCAGGCCGCACTCGCTGGGGACAGTACTTCCGCAGCATGAAGGCAGGTGTGAGAGGGGACAAGAGGAGAGGTGGCGACGACGATAAGAGTGACGCTGACCTGGACGCTGACTCCCGTAAGTGTTCAAGTGTGTGTATGTAAGCGAGTGTGTTGAATGAGTTTTGTTTGTGTGGGTGTATTACGATTGTGTAGGTATGTGAAAGGTGGTTCAGGTTCTGTTTAAATACTGAAGGTATGGGATGGGAAGGGAGTAAAAAGAATAATGAGAGGATGGAATGAAAGAAGGAAAGAATGGGGGAATGATGATGGAAGGAAAGAAGAGAGAGAGAGAGATTGGATGAGGAGGAAAGGATGGGAAAAAGGAAGGAAGACAGAAAGGGAGAAAAGAAGAGAGGACGAAAGAAGGAAGGAAGAGGAGGAAGGGAGGGAGAAAGAAAAGAAGGCAGAGAGGAAAGGAGAATGAAAGTAAGGAAAGAAGGGAGTACAAAAGAAAAAAAACTGAGAAAGTAAACAATATGAAAGGAAAAAAGAAAATAAAATAATGAAGAAAAAAATATGCGAAAAGAGAGAATCACAAAGGTAAATAACTGAAAAAAAATAACAAAGAAAAAAAATGCAAACTAAGCTTTTCAATATCACAGAATAATCATAATATTCGAAATGTCACAGATGAGCATTATTATCAAGGTAAGGACGACACTTTTCAGACTGTAAGTAGCGAGTCAGCAGGGAACTTTAAAACAATACTGGACAAATTTACAGACGGAAATGACAATGGAAAAGAGGCGAGGGGTGTTGTATAAAGGAAGTGCCACGTCTACTGTAGATCCGATGACTTTTCCCTGCCTCCCTTGTTTTCTCTTGTTCTTAGGTTTTCGTCATCAGGAAGTTACGAATTATCTACAGTTACACGTCGAGCATAATTACACTAACGTAATTAACACTTTAAGGGGTTAATAATGCAATACACGTACGAGTATATGCCATTAACCCCATGACCATGACGCGTTTCCATATCCATTCTACTTAGCATATGGTGATTTTCTACAGCTTCGGAAACTTATATGAGGGGACTGAAATAGTGAAGACTGTAGCCATTAATCTTCTGACCTCCATAGACCCTTTGCTAATATCAATAAAAACATCTAATCACACCAAAACTTAGGTAAAAATTAGTCCAGTACTGAAGGGGTTAAAAGAGCCCCAGTAACACAGAACCCACCTTCTTGACTAACCAACACATGATTTTTATTAATTTAACTTTGAAAGCTGTCTGTGGTACTCAAGGATTAAACAGAGACTTATATGTGCCATACTGGGAACCACGGACGAAAGAAAAGTAACGTGGAATGACTGAGTGCCGTGAAAGGTGCCATGGGCGGGGTCTGGTGGGAGGGATGGCCGCTCTCCCCTCACTGGCTGAGACGCTCACACATCCAGCTCGTGATTGGTGGGAGGCTGCGGGAAAAGGCGGAGTCATAAGCTCGTAACTCCTCCACCATTGGCTGTCGCGTGATCCACTTGGTTGGGAGGAGAAGGAGGAGAATGTGGAGGACGGGGTAGGGAGGGAATGAGAGGTGAGGGTTCAGGAGGAGTAGGAGGAGAAAGAGGGGAGAGAAGAGTTGTGATCAATAACAAATAGCGACCTTCTGTGCTCCTCATCCGTGTGCCGACCTCCTTCGCTTCCCCTCACTGCTCCTTTCTTCCTATTCTGCCCCTCCCTCATCTCCCCTCACCCTACTTCCCTCATTCTGTTCCACTCATAATACTTTCCTTGTTTCTCCCCTCTGTCTCACTCACTCTGTTCTCCTTACCCTGTTCCCTCACTCTATTCCTCCACGTTGCTATCATTCTATCCTCACTCGACTTACCTTGCCTCCCCTCACAACTCCCCTCACTCTAATCCCCCTCATTATTCCCCTTCCTGTTCCCCTCATTTCCTCCCACTCATCCTACTTTCTTTGCTTCCCCTCACTATTTCACTCAATCTAACCCCGTCATTCTGTTCCCTCACATTCATTCCCCTTATTTTCCCTCATCCTGCTCCCCTCACGCCATCTACCTCATATCCTCCCCTCACCTTGTACCCTCACACCATCACCCCTCCCCAAATCCCTCCCTTTATCTTTCACATGTCTTCCCTAAACTCTCCCTCTTTCTCTCTCCTCCCTCCTCTCTCCTCTCTCCTCTCTCCTCCTCCTCCTCCTCCTCCTCCTCCTCCCAGATCACCCCGTCACTCGCCCTATTAACTAATTGACTCCAGCAAGACTGAATCATCTTTATGGGGAGGGGCGCTGGCTGGATGGAGGAAAGGGAGGGAGGGAAGGGGAGGAAAGGGAGGGAAAATAGTGTCTGTATACCTATTGAAGCGACCAATTACCCGATTGCCTTTTTACAGGTACAGCTACGGGGAGGGAGGGGGAGGGAGGAGAGGGAGAGAGGGAGGGTGAGAGGATGGGAAGGAAAGAGGAGAGGGGGAAAAAACTCAAGAGGGAATTAGAAAGTGCACAAATGAATCGTCACTGTTGTAATTTGGATAATGAATCACACACACACACACACACACACACACACACACACACACACACACACACACACACTCCTGCCACACCCATGTAACATCCCTGCAGGACAAAGCTCTTTTTAGATTTTTGGATTTTTTATTTTCACTTTTTGCGCTGAAGCTTAAAACAGCATAGTGCTTCCCATTACTCGTATTGTTAATTTTTGGTGGTGGTAGTAGTAATAGTAGTAATAGTAGTAGTAGTAGTAGTAGTAGTAGTAGTAGTAGTAGTAGTAGCAGCAGCAGCAGCAGCAGCAGCAGCAGCAGCAGCAGCAGCAGCAGCAGCAGCAGCAGCAGCAGCAGTAGTAGTGGTAGTAGTAGTAGTAGTAGTAGTAGTAGTAGTAGTAGTAGTAGTAGTAGTAGTAGTAGTAGTAGTAAATTCATGAAAGACATTACTAATATTACTACTACTACAACTTCTGCTGCTAGAAATAATAATGACAATAATAATAATAATAATAATAATAATAATAATAATAATAATACCATCACCACCATCGCTAGCACAACAACTAATACTAATACTACCATTTTGCACATACCATGCTCAGCTTAAACACACACACACACACACACACACACACACACACACACACACACACACACACATTTACATTTACGTACACCTTCCACAACTCACTGCCTGCCCTACTCTTCCCCCGCACTCACACCACCACCACCCTCCCCTTCCTTCCATCCTCCCCTTCCCTCCCTTCCTCTCCCCACCCATATCTCCCCTTGCCTCCCCTCCACCCCATGACAATGATGACTATGATGTGGAGCCAGATGGTGAGATGGAGGGGAAAGGGAGAGGAGGGAGAAGGGAGAGGGGAGAGAGTGAGGGGAATGGGAAAAGGGAGAGATTTTAATGGTTGAAATGCGTGATTAGGAACAATAGTAGTGGTGGTGGTGGTGGTGGTGGTGAAGGCAATCTCTCTCTCTCTCTCTCTCTCTCTCTCTCTCTCTCTCTCTCTCTCTCTCTCTCTCTCTCTCTCTCTCCACCGCAGGGAAGGAAGGGGATGGGAAGGGAAAGTAAGAGGGGAGGGAATAGGTAGGGAGGGAGGAAGGAGGAAGAAAGAGGGGGAAGAAATCTTGTAATTTATGATCTCAGTGCTGGCTAAAGATTACCTGTGTGTGTGTGTGTGTGTGTGTGTGTGTGTGTGTGTGTGTGTGTGTGTGTGTGTGTGTGTGTGTGTGTATTTAAAACTATCACAGTACGCTCATTTTTCTTTTCATCAACATTTCACCTTCGACAACAACAACAACAACAACAACAAGTATACGAATAAAATCAAACTTATTTCCTGTCAAAATAGTCTTTTTTTTATAATTTGCCTGTTATTTACCTAAACAATATTTGTAGGTATACTTTTATCCTCACATATTCCCTTCCCTTCCCTTCTCTCTCTCTCTCTCTCTCTCTCTCTCTCTCTCTCTCTCTCTCTCTCTCTCTCTCTCTAACTCCATCAATCAACACTTTGCTTCCCTCCTACTCTTTCTTCCTTCCTCCCCTCTCTCTCCCTCACCTAATATCGACCCAGCCTCCCCTCATCGCAGATCAAGCAGGTGGGCGGGTGACCTGACCTCTTGGGTGGGTGAGGAAGGTCACAGAGAGGTGACCCGCGGCCCGCTCCCCTGTCCCTTTGTGAAATAGTTGTTTAGCGGTCGGTTAAACAGACACACAGACAGGCAAATGAAGGAAGAGGAAAGATCGATATATAGTGCAGAGAGAGAGAGAGAGAGAGAGAGAGAGAGAGAGAGAGAGAGAGAGAGAGAGAGAGAGAGAGAGAGAGAGAGAGAGAGAGAGAGAGAGAGAGAGAGAGAGAGAGAGAGAGAGAGAGAGAGAGTGAGTGAGTGAGTGAGTGAGTGAGTGAGTGTGTGTGTGTGTGTGTGTGTGTGTGTGTGTGTGTGTGTGTGTGTGTGTGTGTGTGTGTGTGTGTGTGTGTGTGTGAGTGAGTGAGTGAGTGAGTGAGTGAGTGTGTGTGTGTGTGTGTGTGTGTGTGCTGATTGATATAAAATGAAAAAAATAGACATTAATATATATATATATATAT
The DNA here is from genome assembly GCF_017591435.1 of Portunus trituberculatus. Taxonomy (NCBI): domain Eukaryota; kingdom Metazoa; phylum Arthropoda; class Malacostraca; order Decapoda; family Portunidae; genus Portunus; species Portunus trituberculatus. The sequence continues at coordinate 37,920,255 of NC_059295.1, forward strand.
ACTGAAAAACAGATATGCGGTGAAGACAAAAAAATAATAATGAGTAGGTAGAGAACTTTAAACAAGTCAAATAGATAAAGACTGATACAAGTAAACAGATAACTGACACTTACAAAACCTAGAGACATACATACATACAACCAGACAGACAGACAGACAGATGAGTGACATTAATAACGGACACACGAACGAACTTTGACAGACCTTTAGCATTACTTTTTTACGAACTCTCTCTCTCTCTCTCTCTCTCTCTCTCTCTCTCTCTCTCTCTCTCTCTCTCTACAGGAATACTCGCTTGATGACGATGAAGATTTGAGAGGAGGAGGAGGAGGAGGAGGAGGAGGAGGAGGAGGAGGAGGAGGAGGAGGAAAAGATGAACAAGGGGAGATGAATAAATAAAACAGATCAAGTTTTATGCTGTTCCATGTTTTCCCGCCCTTTTATTCCTCTCCCCTTCCCCTTCTCACTCTCTCCACCCCATTCTCTCACTCCCGCTCCTCGATCCCACCACAATTTCACGCTTTTTAAGTCTGTGATTTAGTGTGTGTCTGGGTAAGGGAACACACACACACACACACACACACACACACACACACACACACACACACACACACACACACACACACACACGAGGAGGAAAAGGAACAGTGGGAAATAGCTCAGAACTGCAGGGTTGGAGGTGACACGTGAAGACTGAGGTGAGGTGAGGTTAGGTTAGGTTAGGTTAGGACGGATGACAAAGATGGGTAGGGAATGGGATGAAGGGGAATAGGAATGTGGGAGTATATAAGATGTCAAGTAAAGAAAGATGGGGAAGGAAGAATGGTAGAAAATGTTACCGTCATGCACCCTTACCATGAATAAGTGGAGGAGGAGGAGGAGGAGGAGGAAAGGAGGAGGAAAAGGGGGGAAAAACTAGTCGAGAGGGGAGAAGGGGGAAAAAAAAAGGCAAATGATAATAATGATCCCCTTTTACCTCCCACTCCCTCTCTCCCTCCGTCCGTCCCTCCCTCCTTCCCTCCCTTCGTCCTACAGTGCCACACCAACGCACACATTAGTTATGCCTCCATCCCTCCCTCCCTTCACAACTCCCTCCCTCCCCCTTCCTCCCCTCGTCCGCTCCGCCGTTTAAGACATTAAAACAGACACTTTACGAGCTTGTTTGCGCCTGTGCGAAAAATTTAAGACTGGATCGAACGTTGTATCTTAAAACTCAGAATCGTTAGTTATTTTCTCTCTCTCTCTCTCTCTCTCTCTCTCTCTCTCTCTCTCTCTCTCTCTCGATGATAAATATGATTATGATAATGGTGATAATACAAAGACATACATTCCTCTCTCTCCCTCTACAGATGATGACATGATCCTAGACATGTCAGAAGGCTACAGAACCCCTGGTCCCCCTCTGGACCTGGAGCCGGGACAGACATCCATGAGTCCCCACCTGGGACCGCCGCACCCCGGGCCGCCCCATCATCCCTTCCTCCACGGTGAGGGTGCGCGCACGTGTGAATTAAGTGTACTATGATATTATGTGCATTCCTCGTCTTTACCTGCGTGTATGTTTGGCTCCCAAGGGACGAATCACGCTTGACTTCTCCAAATTTTTTCTTTTACGTAGATATTGACTGTATTTCTCGTGTGTGTGTGTGTGTGTGTGTGTGTGTGTGTGTGTGTGTGTGTGTGTGTGTGTGTGTCATGATGGTGATTACAGGTGTGCTCCTCCCCCAGGTGCCGGCACGCCGCCCTACATGGCAGGCGGGGGACACTCGCCCTCCGGGCCCGTGCCACCCCACCATCTGGCAGCCGCCTTCCCCTACTCCGAGCCTCTCCCGCCCTACCAGACGCCTATGGGTAGGTGTGTGTGTGTGTGTGTGTGTGTGTGTGTGTGTGTGTGTGTGTGTGTGTGTGTGTGTGTGTGTGTGTGTGTGTGTGTGTGGTGCCCCATTCCTAAAGTCACCCCTAATGCTTCACTTCATCCAATTTTACCTCCCGTGCACCAATCATATCACGAGAATGAAAGACTTGATTAATGGTAACCGTGTGAGTACAGATGTTTTCACATCTAATGCCTCATCACAGTCTGTTCCACCAGAAAACGTAATCCATACTAAGACACATTAAAAAAAGAGGCTAACCACGGACGAATAAAAAAAAAAAAAATTAAAATCGCACCCAAAGTGACTCTCCCAAAATGTCAATTACAAACAAAGATCACAAAAGATTGACTTAATTCATTACGGAAGCGCTCAAGTCGAAAGATGTGAAAAAAAAAAACCTGAGAAGAGTGGCAGAGTTTACCGCTGAAAGGGTTGAAGGAGTGAATACAATGTTCAACTCTTCCTCTCATCCTGAAGTTGGACATGACAACATGCACTCTAGGTTGCTTTGAGTATGTAATAACACGAACAATTAGTTGAAAAAAATATAAAAACAAAGATTACCACTGAAAAGGAAGACGCGGGATGAAGACAATTGTTAACTTTTGCATTCTGAAGATGGATAGAATAACGTACACTCTCCTTTGCTTGAGTATACAACGCCAGACTTAAACAAAAAAAAGAAAAAAAAAGTTCACCATTTCAGAGATGAAGGAATGAATCTACTAGTTATAACTCGCATATTTTGACGAAACACAAAATATCTTACACTCTCCGTTGCTTCTAATATGTAAATACACGAAATTAGTCACAGAGAAAATAAAAAAGCCACACAGAAAAAAAAAATCACAGAAAAGAATGAAGGAACTGATATACTGGTAATTCTCGTATTCTGAAGCTGTACAGAACAACACATGCCAATCCTTTGAGTATGCAGATAGTTACACCAAAGTCGAGCCAGATCAACAATGCTCAGTCTACCATCAAGTCACCCTTCACGCACACACAACGGTTTCCGGCAGTGCAAAAATGGTTGACAATGTGAACCAGGTAACTCCCAGCATCTAATCGAAAAGTGATTATTCGTGTCCGTTAGGCAAACGAGCGAACTGTAACGTGCATTCATATTCATTCATATTAGTATGGACAGGTCATTAGTTAAGAAGTAGTGAGACTTATATTTACCAGTCTTGTTTAACATTAACCTTCCTTCCTCCACAAACCATGTGATGAAGCGTTAACTCTCACTCAGACACTTTTTTTTTTCTAGACGCTCATTTTTTGTACTTATCTTTTAAATAACAAAAGAATAATCTAAGAAATCTCTCTCTCTCTCTCTCTCTCTCTCTCTCTCTCTCTCTCTCTCTCGTCCATCCGTGTAAATATGCTTATAATTCCTTCGATGCTCAAAATGCTTCTTTAATTTGACAATTCTAAACGTAGAATTTGTACACAAAAATTCCAGTAATCAAATAATGATGTAGGGAAAAATCAGTGTGCTGGTGAACAGATATATCACTGGATAGCATCCCAACTGTCCAAATTATGAGACTCGACCAGTAATATTGACTGAAATTTAAGAGTTGATACCTTACCAACTTATCCTCAGCATTATATCATTCACTCATTCATCACTGTATCCTAACCTGGTGGTAAATAATATCACTGGAACGTATGTTGGTAGTCCCTAATATGAATCTTGGCGCGGCTTACAATAGTGACAAGGAGACTGGCAAAATTTAACGTCAAGCATCATATCCTATTCCCTCATTTACCTTGGTATCTTAATGCCGCTGTTATATTATGATTATGACACTACGTAACAAAAAAAAAAAAAAAAAAAACTAAATACATAAATAAATGAACATATATAAACTATTAACTCAACGTACCATGGAGGGGAAAAAATCAGATCAAATAAATACATGCAATATACGCAAAACAGCAGTAGGCGTCTCCGCACTACATAATATTATTTGCTTCCAGTCAATCGCCAGTGCGAAGACTCAAGGGGACTGTCTGGCCTGGTGATCCTTCATGGTACGTGCAGTCACTACCCCCACGCATCCCCCAGCCAGCGTCACGTGTACTCACCACCCCTTATTTTCATGTCCCAGCCAGAGTCCTTCATCTCATTATAGTGCTATCGTTCGTTGCCCGCAACACTCGTTAGCTCAACAACACACAAACAACCATCTGAGGTGTGGTTGGGGTTGCTCATTTACATGTCCTATCTCTGTGTTAGGTGACCATCTATCAACATCAAGATCGTATTTATTTGCCTATGAGTCCTACGTACAATACCAGCGGACTATGGAAATGACCTTTGCCAACTCATTTCAAGAAACTGGCTGTTTACTTGTTCATCGATAAAATATGACGGACTGCATAATGAATGAATAATTAAATTAACCTCTAATTTAGTCCTCTGCATGAAAAAGTTATTTCAGTATCATTTTAATACTTGATTATTGTATATGACTCATACCAAATATCTACCTCAGTCAAGCAATAACATCATGTAGTCATAACTTACCTAGTGGCTGCCTGCTGCCCGCCTACACCTCAAAGTGACTAATTGTTCATCACCATGTGCACCACTCCGTCGCCTCATCCGCTCCTCACTCACTTCACCTTACTATAGACGTCAGACGTGCTATCGTGTAGCACGGGCTGGTTCTGATTGGCATGAGCTCCGTCACAAACCCAAGAACCCTTGTCCTAAGCACTGCCACTGGTGTAAGTTAATTGTCATACCGCAAGCTGATAGACAGTGTCACAGTACTGCCAAGTGCCAACTAAACATATTTCATATCCAGAAGAATGGCATGAAAGTTCTGCTAGATTAATTTAGTTTATAAAATTTCCCATTTGACTGTTTTGGATATTTGCGAGTTAAACGCGATAATCGGATACTTTTACCGCCAAATTTACATTCACATCCACTTCACCTTGCAGAAAATTCGTGCATTCAGCATTACTGGAGTTAGTTTTCCGTGTGCATGGGCGACGCCGATTGTGGATTCGTTCGTTAATAAACCTGCTTACCGACAATATATTACACATGGATAGTTTCAAACTTAGTTGACGGTGTTGTGCCCAATAAATTTCTCCTGGGTGACACCACTGCGCAAGAAAGAGGTGCTCCAAACCATTTTATCTTTGCTGTCTCGTGTATGGATGGAACTGGTTTATTTGAACCCAGGAATTTGGCTTAACTGCAGTTACACAATAAAGGATCCTTATTTTGAAAAGCTTCGCTCGCTCACCACGATCATTTTCAAGTTACAAGAGATAAGTTGTCGAGTTCTCAGTGGTGTTAATGATGAAAACATCTTGTTATTTTGTTATTAAAACCATGAAGACATCCTTAAAAAAAAACCTGTAGTCCTTCATAGATATCTAGCTGGAGCCTTTTTTTGCACAATGATTCAAAATATGGTTCAGACTTCAGACGAAAATTTTAGTGAACACTGCCATTTGATCTTATTTTCGTTCCAAATTAAATTTTATATAAAATGTTGGCAAGGATAAAACAATAAAGGCTGCTTTCTTGACCACGAGAAACTATATGATATATGTAAAGGGATCGTCGACGGATCGCGGCCGATAAAATTCAATCGCTACTAAATATGTAGGCCACAAGTAGAACATTCCTGCAGTCCATTAAGAAACTATGCGTCTGCTCTTACCATTTTCATCACTCGTGAGGTTCCATCATAGGTTGCAGGATGTCAAACCTAAGAAAATTCTCCATCGCATCTTCTGATACTCACATTCTTTCCAGAACTGATACAAATCCATATGAATTTCATTGCCTGTGCTTTCTCGACATTCCTCTCCTCAGCCAGTGTCGGAATCCACTGCCTTTTCACGGTAGAAATACCAAAACAGTGATAATCACAATTAAGTTCAGCGCCTTTCTGACCATAAACATTAGCTATGGTTGAAAAAAAAATGAATAAATAAATAAGAAATAAACCAACAAATAATAATAATAATAATAATAATAAATTTATATAATTGAATTAACAAATAGATAAAGAAAGAGATGAAGTTTATCAGTCATATGTGCCTGACACCAATAAGTGCCAAAGGTTGTATCATTTGATGCAAACAACAATCGACAAGTTCACCAACAACCAGCTTTAGTAATTGTTGGTGGATTTCCAACGTCATAGTTTTAATTGGCATAAACTTCATTACTACTACAAAAGCAAAGAATAAGAAAATTGACAGATAAATGAAAAGAGAATTAGCCTAGTCTCTCTACACAGTCTCATAACTGCCACACATTATACCCAACATGGCACCCATTCTCTCCAAATGCAGCTGTTCATTGAATTGCCTAACTACCATAAGTTAAGCCATTTTCTTTTTACTGATAAGGATAGTCAAATACAATTAGTATATTATTGTAAGCATCAAAGCTCCTATAAAAGTGATGCAGTAAAGAATGGCAATGAATTAAACTAATACAAGATTTTGCAGTTTACAAAGTGAATGCTGATTCCTCATAGTATTTTATTGTTTACTTCCACAGCAGCAGCAGCTGCAGCAGCAGCTTCTGCAGCAGCAGCAGCAAGTGGTGGAGTGAGTGCACTGACAGGCGGGCCTGCGAGTGATCTCAGCTCTAATGGCTCCAACCCCAGCTACCCTGAGTTCCCTCCCTCCCCGGACTCCTGGCTGGGTGACATGCAGCAAGACCACCATCCTCAGTACTAGCCACCACTGCCAACTGAATGTTACCCCTACTGCTGGCTGGTCCCACCATCTATGACCACATAGAAAACAACACTCACCACCAACAATGCTAGAGGCCTCTGCCTGCCACCCTGACAGCCATAGTTTACATCTTTCGCCCTCCATCGACAGCAGGACAAGAGGCTACACCCTGTTCCCTGCGGGCTCTACCTCCATCCAGCAACTCACCTAGCCCACTGCTTTAAAGAGCTTCAGTCTCTGTCCTTTTCACATAAAACTCTTATCTTCTATGTGTTGGACACTGTCATGGCTAGTTATTTTGTTTTTCATCCCTCTAAAAGTAAGTTTTCCACAAATGCTAGCAAAACCAGCAGCTCTCCCTCACTGCAGCCCATTTCACTACCATCACCTTTGGAACCATTTGCCACACATACATGCACCACCTACGTCCAAAGATTGGAAGCCAAAGAATTTATATATCTAGTCAAAACACCTATGAATTATTTATTATAGATATGCCACATGAACAAAGTTACTGTGTTCACAAAAGTTTAAGGATGAGGTAAATCTGATTGTTCTGTGGTGGATAATACTCCTTGCACAAGATTTTTTTTTTTTTTTTTTTTAAGGAATTCATACAATACTTTTCTTTTTAAGACATTAGAGGGAGTTGAATCCTGTTCATAGTGATGGACAGATAAGATGGAATGTGGCAGGAGTGAGGCCCAGCATGCCAGTCATTACAATGAGCAACTGACCTGCAGTGGAGGGTGGATAGGGTGTTAACTAAGAGAGAGAGAATCAAAGTCTTTAAGCCTCATGCTGAGCTGGGGAGTGTGTGTGTGTGTGTGTGTGTGTGTATATATATATATATATATATATATATATATATATATATATATATATATATATATATATATATATATATATATATATATATATATATATATATATATATATATATATATATATAGCCTAATGACCCTGTATGATACCTTCACTAAACTGCAAGATCCCAGTCACAAAAAGTAAATAGATAAGGTAGTGGAAAGCTCCCTAAAGTTCACAAAGACAAACTGAAGGGACTTGCATGGGTCAAAACTATACCAGGTGTTATGGAAGAAATTTTATATAGAATGAACTCATGTCTGTCCTCTTACCAAAAGTTTTAATGTATATATATATATGAAGTGAGTTGCCTCTTTCTGGAAGAGTACAGGAATTCTGCCACATTTATTAAATAGATTTGTATATAGTGAAAACGCAGTGTGTGTGTGTGTGTGTGTGTGTGTGTGTGTGTGTGTGTGTGTGTGTGTGTGTGTGTGTGTGTGTGTGTGTGTGTGTCACAAACTCAGTATGATCATTCTGTTCTACTGTTTTTTAGTAAACCAAAGAATAACTATGATTAGCAAAACCTATGTATGATTTTGATGTTGAAATTCATCAACGTTTCACCTTTGACTTTATACTACACAATAATTCCCCGAGTGAAACATTTTGTTACTCATCACAGCCATCAATTCTCATGAGATTCATATATATCAGCCACTCCTAGCACCCTCTCAGATGCAGGTTTAGTGCTGCTAACCTGCTAAGATACCAGCAGACTCATGCAGTATACCAAATACAGTAATCTCTCTCTCTCTCTCTCTCTCTCTCTCTCTCTTAAATAATGGTCTTTCCCTATACACTATTCATGAGGACTTCTGTCAGCTGCCACCAATGACCACATTCTTCAACCATACCTCCATACTTTGAGTCATCTACTGCACACAATGATTTTGTCCCAGTAATTTTGTCACCTGAAGATACATGAACATAGTAACACTTTCACTCTGTCTTTTTCATACTAATTAGCCAATGTATTGTTGAAAACTTGAGGTTTACTGATTTTGTATTTCAAATTTTTATTCATACATACAAGAAATAAGCCATTATCTTGCAAATACATAAATAAAGGTTTTAGTAGGCATACAATGCCAGTTTGTGTTTTAAAAAGAGATAATATGTGGGTAAGATATCAGATGATAGCATCAACCAAAGACAATGTTACCATGTCTATGTGTCTTCAGGTAGCAAAATCACTTGACCCAAACTGATGACACTGCATATATGTAATATATTCCTGCAGATAGGCAAAGTAATGACCTGTCTGAGTACCTGATGTGACTGAGAGAGAAAGGTAGGAGAGATTAATATTCAGTCCATGCATTTCATCACAAAATATCACATTATGTCATATCATATTTACTTTAATTTCTCAAGATGTAGATAAAGAGGTAGTCTTGATACTTATATCAGAGTTCCTCAGATTGTTTAAATATGACAGTACAATCGCCCTCTTACTTGCTTATTATGAGTATCAGTTTGTACATATATTTCTAGACCATGTGTGTATGTAAGTGGGTATGTATGTTTGTGCATACATGCATATACATGTATGAAGGTGCATGTACATGCATCCAAGCATGTATTTGTATGTACATGTACAGTTTGTCTGTTGCTAATAGTCCAAATTTTGAACATTAGCACCAGACAGGAGGCTCTCAGAGTGACAAGCAATCAGTGTAGCATGATGTTATCTGTGTCATTTATGCATAAGTCTCACATTTGACTATCACTGGAAACTGTGTGTCAGTGGTGTAGGCCCATGTGTCACTCTGTGTTGTGGATATTCGGCCTCACTCCCTGGCCCTCCCCACCTCCGGCCAACTGACAGGAGTTGGACTTGCTGGCTTAGTGGAGACTGAGTACAAGATCCTCTATCATTTAAACAAGAAGGAAAGTCCATTTTCCCTTGTTATAAATGTGGAGTATTTCAATGACACTAAATCTAATGAAAAATAAGTCAGAATATTTTCTGCTGCAAAGTACTACTATATACCATTACTTTCATAACTATTCATGATTAAAAATAGCAATTTGAATCAAAAGTTGTTTCAAAAACAGTAACAGCATAAACTTTACATTTCTAATTATCTTGAAAAATTATTAACTTTAGATTTCAAACTTCAGACACAAATTGTCATCCATATTAGCAGCCACATCCATGTTGATTCTTTCCTGGAACCCATCTCCTGTCCTCCCAGCCAGCCAAAAAAGTTAATTCTCAACATTGTAAAATGAAACAGTAAACAATAAGCACTGATAAGACTTACGAATCTAATCTGGCACATGAAAATAACAGTCCATCCTCTGCAAAACTGCCACCACTGTCAGCAGGCTGTGGTGGGCTGTGGCAGCAGCAGCAACCGTGCTGTGTTGTGTGCATCTCTGTGCAACACCCAGCACCCTAATGCCAGCCACCTCAGACCCTCAGCTCACAGTGCAGTGTTGTCTTCCTCACCAAAAATTACTGCTGGAGTTCATTGCTGGTCAAATGGCATTTAGTGGTAGCAATGGTGCTGCTGCCCAACTTCTGAAAATTTTCATATTGGTGTCAGAGTGAGGCTGGGTCAGGGAGTTGCCCGGAGGGGAGACAGCCAAGTTCATCCTATAATAGGTCAATACAGTCTTATAATTTGTATCTGTACTAATTTGCTCTATCATGATGTTATCCTGAATGTTTGCTGTACCTTCACCTCAAATTATGGCTGGTCTGAGCCCAAACAAAAAATACTGACCAGCTGAAGTAATGAAAATGTATAATAAATGAGTTTATGTACTCAATCTTTTTCTTACCTAATGTTTTTTATCATTAAAATAAGAATTAGCAACATTCTTCATACACTTCAGAGAAATATTTCTGCACCTTTCAAAACACAGCAGCTAAATCACTTTCCATATGTACTACATATACAGTTGCCTATACTATCCTGCTCACTCTGAACAGTGTTTCACCATTTTCCTTGGCAATGCTCTGATAATTTTACAGCTCAGCACTGGAAAAGAATTCTACATAATGTGACACTGTTGAGTGAATAATTCAGTAGTATGGGTGTTAAGTCTTACATCCATTGTAGTGACCAAGGACATAACACTTAGTACTAAAACACAACATTCATCTCAAAACAATTTTACAAATCAGGTCCAACTTCATTCACTGTTCACTTAACTTTAAGATTCTTAATTAAGGCTCTGACTTCTCTATTCATCCTTTACTTTACAAACTTTTATTTAAGGCACATATTTCTTCAGACCTATAAATCACTTTCTCACCCAGTCTTTTTCAAATACCAAAATTTATTCCCAACATTCCTGGCTAATATGTAAGTGATGAAAATAAATTAATTACTAAACTTTATATGCATCTCATAAATTCACAATAAAACTTATCATAAAATTAAATAGTACAACTTAAACATGTGGATAACAAGACTCAAAACATCAGTTTCATTATAATAATCTGCTGACAACATAACAGCAAAATTCCTCACAATATTAAACTTGAGCAAAAACCATGAGCAAATAAACAACTTGTAGCCTTCTTTTATCTCTGTAGTAAACTTACACAAGAAGCGCAGCTGCTAGTTTTGCTTGGACTGGAATTCTGGATTGCTACAGTTCCATCACCTTTTGACTGCACTTCTTGTCATAGTTCTCATGAAGACTCCTTACACCAGCTTCCAAAAGATTCCCATCAGCTATTCTCACAACTAAGATATCATATCTATCAAAATTTCTTGAATAAAAAGATGCAAAGACTGATATCTTGTATTCAATATCAATGTAGTTTCTGCTAAAAGAAGATACTTCTCATAGAGATTAACTAGTAAAATGGTATCTGCATCAATGTTAGTGGCCTGTTTTATAGGAATCAATATTAACACGTTATCTGCAATGCGACCCACCAGTGGGTCATCAGTTACTATCCACTGTTGCAATGCGACCCACTGGTGGGTCGTACAACAATTTCTATATACAGTGAAGATTCAATACTCAAACGTCTTAAATATACTGGAACGCAAAAGTTCAACCTGGTAATCAAAAAAATACCTGGTACTCAAATGGCCACACACGTGGTTGTCCTGTTCTGATACTGGTAATACCTGTATTACCAAAACTAAAATAACAGTATTGTGGTATACCAAATACCGGTGCACATCCCTAGACTTACGCCGCTGTGCCACAGTCAAGAGAACAATTCTTCTGCATTATCTGTAGTTTTCATTTAGAAACTTGCAATGGTACCAAAGAGGCTTATTAATGGTAAAATTAAGGAATCTAGTGAGAGTGCAAGTGTTAGTGAGTGACACCCTCCAACAGAGGGTTCACAAGAAGCATACCAAGTTACCAAGCATTTTATATGGATGGTGACTCATCTTCCGATGAATAACCTCCCTTCTCCTCCACACCTTTCTCTCCTCCTCTTCTACGTTAAGCACAAATCAAATTATAAAAAAATACATTGAAATTTTTGTAAACTTAAGGTTCTGCTAAGGTTAGATTGAATTACCTGATTTATAAGTATCGGTAGTTTGAGTATCAAGTCTCCACTGTATATCACATTTTAATCTTACTATTGATAGAAATTGGATTATATAGTAAAATTGCAATAAACAGGATGTGTAGGTGGATATAATAAACACTGATTGATAAATACTAATATGAAGCTTATTTAATTTTTACTGTTTTAAAAATATGAAAAATAGTCTTGTTTCCATATTTTTTTCTAATACATGAAAAAAAAAAAACTATATTATCTTGCATTTTTTTTCCTTCAGTACATAAAAGTTTTCTATTAAAATAATTGGAACAGATATCACAATTGGACTTTCCTTGACAAGCTTCAATGATTTTTTATATTTTTCCTGATATTATTTGGACAAATTGTAAAAAAAAAACTGCCACTGGTGACCATTTTGAAAAGCATATATAAATAAACATAAGTAAAGAAATAAAACAAAATAAATAAAAAAAATATCTGCTATAAAAATAAACTGAAAAATACTTTCTTTTTCCTAATATATGCAAGAAAACTATAATTATTTTGCATTTTTCCTTTAGAACATACAACTTTTCTATAACAAATAATTCAAACTGAGATATCACAATTGAACTTTCCATAACTTTCAATAATTTTCTTTATTGATTTTTTATAATTTCATAATTTTCCTGATATCATCTTTATTATTTTACTTTATCTTCTCTCTCATCTGTTGAACTAAGTTGACCATAAAACTGTGTAGCAATCATTTTCTAAATATGCAAAATAAAGAAAAAAATACATAAACAAATTTAGGATAGGAAAAATACTGTAGAGTATAGAGATGCACTGAATATTGACAAATAAAGTATAATCACTGGTGGTTCGTGGTTAATATCGCAGAGAAGTCATAGATTTTTATAGTATGCAATGCGACCCACCGGTGGACAAACACTTTGACATTGCCAGTGCGTTTGGGTGTTCTCCCAGACAACACTCTGCTGCTCTTCTCACTTTGCTGGCTTGACCACCAATGAAGTGATGACAATTTATTTGTATCACAGTGCAGGAGAGCTTGCCATGCAGCCAAACACAGGGAACATGTTAACAGCTCACACCATTCTCCCTATCTTACCAAATTCTTATTTTCTAGCAACTAATCACAATTTTTATTGCAAAGCTAATGCCTTCAAGTGAGGACTTCAAATGATGTTGGACAATTTTTTGCTTCAAATTTTGTCTTTCTAATTTATCATCTTATATTTTCATGCATCACTGCTTGCACAGCTGACCCTTATGCAAATGTGGTCAGTGAAGATCTGTTTTCTCCCTCCCTGGGAGGCTCAGGTCCTTCTCTGGGGTTTTATTGGAAGACATTTTGATGTGGCAGTTGAATCTGAGCAGAGACAAAAAGCAGTAAGTAATACTTCATTACTATATTATCAACTTGATCACCATCTTATTTTCTATGAATGCAATATCATAGGTATGCAATAATAAATCACAAGTGGTGGACACCAGTAAACTGAAAGGTTATCTTTACTAACCAGTAATCTCTGACAAAAAAATTGGCTTTCTCTAAGCTGCTAAAGAAATTTGCAGAAGCTAATGTTAACCAATTCACTAGGTCTTTTAGTATGAATTTACATACCTTCAATTTGGTCATTTGGCTCTACAACTATTACAAACAAAAAACTATAATCTTATGTCATGAACTTGTGACACAAACACAAGTTTTCAAAAAGTTATAGCATGCCCAGATCAGAAAATGGAGGTATGCACAACTGCAACAAAAAAAATAAATGAACAAATAAAATGACATACACATGATTTCTCAATTATACAGTTTTCCTGTTGGAGACATGCACACAACAAATGAAAAAAAAAACTTGTATGACCCATATTAGTGGACTTAAAGCTAGCAGAAACAGAATTACATCAGTGGAAGCTTCTTGGTCCACTAACAGTTAGCAAAAATCCTAATCAATTGATACATAGGTTAGCTTCACTAATTACCAGTTAGCAGATCAGCAGAACTGTGCCTAGCACTAGAAATCACCCAATGATATAAGCATAGTGATTGCATCTCCACATAACTAAATCAACACTGGCTACCCCATGATGAGTTCTCTGAACCATGGTGTAAATTGACATCTGTATAGTACTACCAGAATCAAATACACAGTGTCAGCAGTTGAAGTTGTGATGTTAAAGTGCATGGTGAACACATCTAAACTCTAAACGCTATATATTCAACATGCTCTCGCCTATCTCAAAATTGTGAATACCTGCATCCCTGAGATAAATGTGTGATCATGTGGTAGCAACACCACTTCAGTAACTCAAAGTCACATCTAGTTGCTAGGTGTCCAGTTTCCTGCTAATTTTCCACCCTCACGTTTATCACTGTGTGTAGACAATAGCCGTCCCAGTTTTCCTCTGAAGGACAAATATCCCCAGAACCACCATAAGCAAGACATAGAGGATCAATATCATCACACTGAAGCAAGCAGGTGTGAAATTCAACAAGATTTTTGCTCGTATTGGTCACCACATGGCAACTGTTCTCTGCATCCTGGCTGCCAGTATAAGAATTAGCCACCTGAGTGAAGAAGGTGTTTGCCAGCCAAAATCATGCATTCAAGCTGTCATTGAAGTCCACGGTAACCATACCCAGTATTAGATGTTAATAAACGAATAAATATAGTAAGTTTTCTATTCATTATCCACCATATTTTCCATGCGTGTTGTGAATATCTGGGTCAGCGTTGGTGCGGCTCACAACATCAACCAACACTTGCCAAAATCAAGGCAAACACATGAAAATAAAATAAGACACAGTTCCAGTTACAAGCCTGATCAGACTTCCTTAGTCTACAAACTCTTACATACATATTATAATGATAGTGTCATTTTATTCTCCTTGAAAAGAGTACAATAATAATCTAGTTTACAGCCATTCTCAACTCCAGCCTTACACTTAGGGTTTAAGTATAGCAAGGTCTCAAGAACAAATTTTTCTTCTAACTGATGGTTTCTTACCTTTCTTTCAGAATTTTCCTGTAAACAAAGCTCCCCACTGGCTTCCTGCCCTCCAAGACACACTGATCTCGGTACAGACGGTACATCTTTCCCACATTGAGGTTTTGTGGCAAGCAACATCTATCAGATTGATCAGGATCATCAAAAGAGAAGGTGCTCATGTGGCTCAAGGCATAACTCACATCCTCTTCTTGGGTCTTGTTTATGGGAGAGTGACGGCCCCGCCGGTCCTGTGATGCAAGGCAGACACTTGTTAACAACTTTGTCATACTAACAGCACTGCAACAATAGACTATCTGGTATGTTTCAGCTTTATCAATACTATCAAAGATTTTCAAATGACTCTTAACAATAAAGATATGAAATTATTAGACAGAGAAAGATGCCTGGTGTAGAAACCAGTACATAACAATGCTAGATATCTAACCTAATAAAGCTTACATGGATTGGCAGGTTAGGAAGCAGAGATAATTGTTTAAAGAATACAGACAGTTTATTTGAGAAAAACTGTGAAAAAAGATACTGATAGCAAGACTGAAACCCTAACAATATGGTATGCTGTACTAAAGGATTAAAAGTGGCCAAGTTATATTTCTTGACTTGATTACTTTCTCTGTAATTAGCCTACTTACCTTAAGAGCGAAAGGAGACTGGCAGGCCACAGCCTGTAACACTCGATCCACCCGGCCATTGGAAACACCGTGCAGACGAAGAAAAGCCAACTTGCACACCTGAACTTTCTCATTTCCACCCTACAACAATCATTGACAATCAACACTGTTTGCCATGTTACTTTAGAGTGTGCACACCACTATTTCCATCATAATATAAAAAATAAACTGTAAGAGGCTGAAAATGGTGAAGACATAACCAACAAATACAAAAATTAACCAACTAATTAACCTCTTCCCAACAGCAGGGCAGATGAGTGCACTACCGAATAAAAAAAATCATCTATATATAGACTTCACCGACTTTCATTCATATGTCTATATCTATATATGGACCCTGCCGCAAAACTAAATAAACAATTCAATCTATGAATAGACTGCCACAAAACTGAATAAATGGCATCTGCAGTATATATAAACTCTGCTGCAAAATGGAACAAACAATTCAATCTATATATGAGTGTTATTTGTGTTTGATTGATGATAATGGCTGTCAGTGTATTTATATGAATGTTTGGAGTTACTCACATCTAGGACTTGTGACCTGGATGTAATTTACTTCCACTTTTCTTTGTATTTTCACATACTACTTGTTTTGTACCTATTCATTTTTAGACAGCACTGCTGGCATGTGGTATAGTTCTTTCTCTTCCGCATGGTAGACTAATAATAACAAAGTGGAAAAATGCAAAAATTTTCAACAATAGCTTATATGGGTTGCACATCCACCTATGACAAAGCAGAAGCGATGACCAAACTTGAGAGGCCATGTTGGCAAGTGTTTGTATATTTGAGATGCCAAATAATCATTTAATTTATGAGTTTTATTACTTGTAATTAATAGTCTATATATAGAACATGCTACAACTTAGTGCAGTAAAATCAGAACAAACGTCTATAATGTGACGATCCAACAAAGTCCCAATTTTGAAACATCTATATATAGGTAGATCCTCTGCCTGGGAGGGGTTAATTGATTGAAAGTTTTTGAGTAAGACTCGTATAGTTCTACTTTGGAAGTTAGAGAGCATAGGAAGACTGAGAGGAACTTTGTTAGATTGGATAAGGGATTATTTGAAGGACAAAGAGATGAGAACTGTGATCAGAAATATATACTTATCTTGAGGTAAAGTAACAAGTGGAGTGTCACTAGAGTCAATGTTACCCCCCATTATGTTCTAGGAATAGGTATATGTAAATGACATACAGAATGGGGTAACCAGTTATATTAATTTGTTTGCTGATGATGCAAAATTGCTAAGAGTAATCAAAACCCGAGACGACTGCTTGCTGCTACAGGAAGATATACAACAAAATTTACGAGTGGAGTAAGATGAGGAAGTTGGAGTACAATGCCGAGAAATGTCACGTAATGGAATTAGGAAAGAGGACTGGTATGGAACTATCTGATGGGAGAGGAACAGATAATTATAATGAAGACTAAAGAGGAAAATGATCTGGAGATAGTTATGAAGGAAAATCTGAACCCTGATTAGCATATAAAACATTGACTAATATTAGAGTGGCATTTCAATAGATGGACAAAAATATGATAAAAAAAAATTATTACGAGCATGATATGTCTAAAGTTGGTATATGCAGCAGTGGTGTGGTCACCGAGCTTGAAAAAAGATATAAAAAGATTAGAACAGATCTAGAAAATAGCTACAACGATGGTGCCAAAACTAAAGGACCTAACATATGAAGAAAGGCTGAAGGAAATGGGACTGCCAACCTTACAAGATAGAAGAGAATGAGGAGACCTAATAACAATGTATAAAATAGTAAATGGCATTGAAAAGATTGACAAGGAAGACCTGGTGCTGGTGACAGAAGCTGGAAGGACAAGTGGACATGTAAAGAAGATTAGGATGAGGCAATGTGTGAAGGATACTCCACACAGAACGGTGGAAAAGTGGAATATATTGAGTGATGAAGTTGTTACAGCACATAATGTGCATAACTTTAAAGAAAAATTAGGTAAATGGAGACATGGAGACAGGATACTATAAGCCCTGCTTGAACCCTGTACAATACAACTAGGCAAATACACACAGACACACACGCACACACACACACACACATGGAGCGCAGCCATCAAGCAGGACACACGCATCTGAACAGCTCGCAGAGATTACTACAAAAGGAGCTGGACTCAGGTCTAGACATATGTAAGTGAAGGGGTGTTAGGTACAAGACCAATGAAGGTGAAATTAGGCTGAGATCTCAATGTGGCTGTGGAGGAAATTATGGCTAGAAAAGGGAAGCTGGCCAATGATGTCGATCACAAGGAAATATGGATAAAAAGAGATATGAACTTAGAGGAAAGGGAAAAGGAGAAAGTGCTAAGAAGTGAAGCTAAGGTAAAAAAATGAGAAAAGGACAGAGATAGAGAAGAAGAATTTTTACTGGAGGGTTCTGGATATGAGACTAAAGAAGTGGTACCTAAGGAAAAAAGAGGAGGTCGTGGAGGAGGCAATAAATTAAGAGTGACTTATACTAACATAGATGGTTTGTTATCAAGCATATTGGAAGTTCAGGGTTATTTGAAAGAGAAAAAGCCAGATGTAATGTGCATCGTTGAAACAAAACTGAAAAAAGAGATCCATGTCAACTTTAAAGAGGAGGGATATAATACCTGGAGGAGGAACAGGAAGGATAAAGGGGCAGGAGTGCTAATAATGGTTTGTGATAATATATGTGTGGAGGATGTGCAATATGGTGAGGACAAAGTGGAAGTAATGGGAGTAACAATCAGAACAGAAGATTTGAAGAAAAGAAAATTATAGTTACATATGTTCCACCAAAGACTAATACATGGGGATCAGAAGAGCATAAAGATATGCAAAGAGAGGTGATAAAGTGCCTAGATAACATGATAAGAAGAGATAGAAGAATACTCTTAGTTGGAGACTTTAACTGTAAAAAAATAAACTGGAGAGAGATGGAAGTAATGGATAATGCTGGGCAGTGGAGTGAGAAAGTGTTACAGTTGACTATGGTTAATACAATGGACCAGTGGGTGGAGGAGTCAACAAGGTACAGGGGAAGAAGAACCATTGTTGCTTGACCTAGTTTTCATAAAGAAACCCTAGTCCTCTCCAATCATACAATACCTTAGTCCAATGGGGAAAAGTAATCATGTGACATTAGAAATGCAAATGCAGGAGGAAGATGAGATAAGTTACAGAGAGGACTATAAAGGAGAGAGATTTAATAATGCAAGAGCAGATTTTGAAAAATTAAGGATTTATTTTGCTGATATTGAGTGGAGAAATGTTATGTGCAGAAAGACTGTACAAGAGAAATATGACATATTCTTACAGAAATACAATGAAGGAATAAAAAAGTTTGTTCCTGTTTATAGGGTTCAGAAAAAAATTCATGCTTGGTACAATGCTAGATGCATATAAGCAAAAAAGGCAAGGGATAAAGCATGGAAGAAACTCTTAAAGCAGGGAAATGACTATAATAGTCGGCAGTACAAAGATACTAGAAATGAATATATTAGAGTAAGGAGAGAGGAAGAAAGAAAGTTTGAGAAAGATGTAGTAGATAAAAGCAAGGATGAATCCAAACTTTTCTACAAGTTTATAAACAGCAAAACAAAGAATAAGAAAACAATTGAAAAATAATTAAAGAAGGAAGACATACCAAACAGAGAAGGAAATGTGTGAAATAATGAATGAGAGCTTCAAAACGGTATTCACTGCAGAAGATGATTTCACAGAACCTAATAGGACATTGGATTGCCAAGGATTACAGGAGATTGCAGTGCACAAAGAGGATATTGGAAGATTACTGGATAAGTTGGAAGTCAGAAAAGCAATGGGGCCAGATGGTGTATCAGGCTGGGTGTTAAAAGAATGTAAAGAGCAATTACTGGATCCAATTTGGGAAATAATTAAAAGTTCAATAAATGAAGGGAAAGTTCCACTAGAGTGGAAGAGAGCCAACATAATACCGATATTTAAAGGAGGAAAGGCAACTGAACCACTAAACTACAGACCAGTGTCACTTACAAGTGTCGTAGGGAAGTTATGTGAAATAATTATCAAAGAAAAATGGGTTAAATTTCTAGAAGAGGAGCAAGTCATATCGAACAGACAATTTGGGTTCAGGACAGGGCGGTCATGTGTATCAAACTTATTAAGCTTCTACTCGAGTTATTGCAGGACTTGAAAACAGAGATGGATGGGTAGACACAGTATACCTGGACATTAAAAAGGCTTTTGATAAAGTCCTCACGGAAGACTTCTTTGGAAACTAGAGAACATAGGAGGACTGTGGAACCTTGCTCGAATGGACAAGAGATTATTTGAAGGATAGGAAATGAGAACTGTGATCAGAGATACATACTCATCTTGGGGTAAAGTAACTAGCGGAGTGCCACAAGGGTCAGTGTTAGCCCCCATTATGTTTCAAGTTTATGTAAACGACATTCACATTGGGATAAACAGTTATATAAATTTATTCGCTGATGATGCAAAGTTGCTAAGAGTTATCAAAACCAGAGAGGACTGTCTGCTGTTGCAGGAAGATTTAAACAAGATCTATGAATGGAGCAAGAAGTGGAAATTGGAGTTTAATGCCAAGAAATGCCACATAATGGAACTAGGAAAGAGTAAGAGAAGACCAGTATGGAACTATTTGATGGGAGAGGAGCAAATAATGAAGACTAAAGAGGAAAAAGATCTTGGAGTGATCATACAAGAAAATCTGAGCCCTGATAAACACATAAGCAAGATATTTGGACTATCATATAAGATGTTGACTAATATAAGAGTGGCATTTCATTACATGGATAAAGATATGATGAAAAAATCATCACAAGCATGATACGCCCAAGGCTGGAATATGCAGCAGTGGTATGGTCTCCGAGCTCTAAAAAGGATATAAGAAAATTGGAAAGGATACAGAAGATTGCTACAAAGATGGTGCCGGAATTAAAGGACCTCACATATGAAGAACGACTGAAGGAAATGGGACTGCCAACCTTACAAGATAGAAGAGAACGGGGACCTAATAACAATGTATAAGATAGTAAATGATATTGAAAAGATAGACAAAGAAGACCTGGTGCTGTTGATAACTTTAAAGAAGAAGATGGAAGGACAAGAGGACATGAAAAGAAGATCAGGATGAGGCAGTGTGTGAAGGATATTGAAAATACAGTTTTCCACACAGAACAGTGGAAAAATGGAATGCATTGGATAATGGAATTGTCACAGCACATAGTGTGCATAACTTTAAAGAAAAACTAGATAAATGGAGATATGGAGACAGGACACTATGAGCCATCACAACTCAAACCCTGTACAATACAACTAGGTAAATACAACTGGTACACACACACACACACACACACAGGATTGTGAATAACAGTCTCATTGACTGGTTTCCAGTGCACTGTTATCAGCATCTGTAGCTTTTATGGGACTGGTATTGGTATCAAACAAAATGCTGGTATCAGTACATCTCTACATAAAACAACACAAAATAAAAGGGAAAGTAAAATGAGGATGTATAAACTATAGGTCAAAAAGGAGAGTACACAAAATCTAAAAGAAAATTAGCATGGAAGAAAGGTGCTTGCCAAATTAATTAAAGAAATAGATAATAAAAGAAGAATTAATTTTCAGAATATATGAATCAACAAACTGAGAAGGAAATGCTATAAAAAAACAAAAATCAATGACAGCAACGGGAATAGAAATATTAACTAAGGAAGAGCTGAAATGTACAATACAAATCATGAGAATGTAGGAAGAGAAGAAAGATGAAGAAAGATATGGAGAGAGAGATCTACTCCCACTCCACAAATACACGCACACATACACATACATACACTAGAGGTAAGTGTTAAGTTTACGTGAATAATATACCAAAAAGGAATGAAAAGCTGCAAAGACATCTCTGCACAAGATGCAAAATTATTAAATCTGATAAGAAGCTACAAAGATTGCAAAGATAGGCAGAATAAGCTAAATCAAGAACATGAAGAGAATAAAACATGAAAAATGGAATCTAATGAAAGGAAAGTCATATGAAGGGAATGGAGAAAATGTGAAGGGAGACTTATGATTATGTAGACATAAACACACATACACACGCACCTCAAATGGCACACTGTAGACTCTTGAATAGGTTCGGGATAGGGGAGCACTGGTCCGTCGCTGGCTCAGAGGTGCAAGAGTCACCATGCGAGCAATGTATGCATTCTGCCGTGTGAAACTAGCCAGACCCCAAAAGCTGTTAAACACCTTCTGGCGTGTCTCAGGGGTGCCCAAGGCTGGGATGCATCCGTTTCTGCACTCACACGGCTCATCCTGATACACTTTCTTGCCACGGAGCTTGCCTGTTGAGGTGATGTATGCCTCCCCTCTGTTCCTGCAGGCTTTTCTCTGTTCCCGATTCATGGTAGAACTCCCCAAAACACCCTGCCTTTGTTTCCTTCTTCCCTTCCTCTGCTGGAGGGGTTCCACAGTTGTGGCAGTAGTGAGGGTGACAGCAGTTGTGGTGGTAGTGGTGGTGACAGTAATACTACTACTAATAGTAGTAGGAGTAACACCAGTGATAGCAGAGGTAGTGCCAGTGGCAATGTTTGTGGTGCTAGTGGATGCAGGTTTAGAAGAGGCTGTACTATTGACAGAAGTGGAAGTGGCAACAGATTGGGAGAGTGTGGTACTGCCAATGGCATGTTTATACATAATGGCAGTGGTGTCTCCTGGTCCAGTGACAGCTTCCTGAATCTCTTGACATCCAAAGGTACCATACCTCTTCCTGTAAGGTTGAGACATCAGCAAGTTCTTGGCAGCCTGGGAGTTTTTTGTCCCACTAGCTTTAGGATTTCCCTCTTCCTGGTGAGGGATGAGCTTGGACTTAACCTGGCGGTATACCCATAGACTGACAGGTGTCTTGCCCTGCTCCTCACACCATTGCTGATACAGTTCATGCATCTTCTTTACTGATATCTCCTTCTCTGCAACTCCCTGAGTTACAAACTCATCTGAGGTTCCTATCTTCTGCTGTTGCAACTTTACGATGTGCTGTGCAACAAACTCCAGGTCTTCTTGTGCCGTTTTGTTACTTGGAGCATGCTGTCCCCGTCGATCCTGAGGGTCAAAGTTACATGAACAGAATGCTTACACAGGCATGAAATAACCAATTATAACAAAAAGCCAATCCACAGAATCATATTCTGATGCCTGATCATGATTTTCATTATCATCATTATGTTCTCCATATTGAACAAGGAGTGCAGAGAAACGGAAAAAAAACATGAAGGAAAAGTGTCATACAATGTCACACTCCCTATCACATATTTTGCTATTTACATATTATGAGGCCTATCTAAAAAGAAACTCAAAAACATCTCAAAAATTGCTTTTATTAAGGCCCTATGGTGATTTCTCTGTGGTGCCTCAATGTTCTTCCTCTAATTTATTGTATTGTTACTTTTATGTTTCAACAGTGCAGTGAACTGGTAAATTTCTAAGTATCTTTAATTGCTGAAACAAGAAACTTTCTTGGATGGATTTCAATTCATCCTTGAATTAAAAAAGGACAATCCATTCAATCCAGTCTTTTATT
The DNA here is from genome assembly GCF_017591435.1 of Portunus trituberculatus. Lineage (NCBI taxonomy): Eukaryota > Metazoa > Arthropoda > Malacostraca > Decapoda > Portunidae > Portunus > Portunus trituberculatus. The sequence goes on from NC_059295.1 coordinate 37,943,507, forward strand.
AGCAGGATCAAGAGTACAGATAGGATAAAAAGTAGCAGTAGAAGATATCAATAGATGCAACGTGTGACATTGTGGCAATGGCAGAAACAGTTAGAGTTCATAAGACAAGAAAAACAATAAGTAACACTCTGAATTTCTTCTTTGGTCACAGTGACTGACAATGTTGTAATGGTAGAAATTTTGTTTCATCACCATATTTATAATGTACATGTACACCATAATCCCCTGACATCAAGATGTGCACTTTTGTCCCAACACACTGCAACAATTTATTGCAGTGTTTTCAGAAGTTAAGTTTCTTTCTGTTCATGACTTATATACAATCACATATGCTATTACACATACAAATTTTTTTATCTTTATTTTTAGACTAATATATTGAATAGAATTCTCAACTCTAATTTTTCCCCAAAAAAACTGGCAATCACCTGAATGCAAGTGTAATGTGAAGCTTATGATTATTTGTGTATTATTTATCAGAATACATAAAAATAAGCAACAATGTCACAAACATATGATATGGACAGCAATAGACTTTTACAACTTTGAACACAACACAGATCATAACCATCTAATGATACACATGCAGGTGAGTCAAACAATCAATTCATTAAACATTCAATAAAATAAGCATTGTGAAGTGCAATGATAGGAACTTTTGAGCTTGCCAGCAAAGTAAAATCAGCTGTTATCTTGCCAGTGTTCTATTTCACACTCTGTCAAGCTTGTGTCCTCTCAGTATGCACTAATGGCCCCTTTTAGCCCTCTATGTTGTTGATATGGGCTAAAAAAATTATCTATGTGCACACACCACTGTCCAGATCATTGTCCTAAAGCAATCCAGTCTGCAAACAGACTGAACAGATCAGTGTGTATCCAAACAGTGTGTGGGCACTGGGTTACCAAGTTTCACCAGAAATGGGATCATGCAATCCCTACTCACAGGAGATCTGGCAAGGCCAAGAGAATAGATACTCACTTCCAGATTACTGTAAAGCATGAATTAAAACCAGCCCTATGATGAAGCTCTTTCTGACCAGTAAGCAGATGAACAGGGTTGTTTTTCTCAAAAATTTATGTTGTGTGTGGGATATTGAGAAGTGGAAAGAGGTACATACTATGTAGCAATGAATCAACTTTTACTGTCACAGACAATAGAAAGAGAAATGTATACCATCAACCTGGGAGTGACCTTTTTTACCTTTCTCTACATCTCAGTTGACTGCTAAATACAGTAGCAATACCACAGCTGACTGGACTTTGCTTTGTGGACTCAGAAGTTCCAATCAATGCATCATTCTGTGTAGATGACTTAATGCACTAGCATGATTTAAGATCCCACTTCAGGTTGAAGCAAAATCTACGCCTCACAATAATCATTGGTTGGTCACACCCAGAGAGGGCTTAATTCATGGCCAGCAATCCAACACAGGATGCCCCAGACGAAGAACCACACATTCTTTTATACAGCATTCACACTCTTAGCCCCATCAATCTCCAGCAGAAAGGGAAAAGTTTCATAGGACTTAATACTATACCTCAGGACCTCTGGCAGAACACACCACAACATGTCCCTAATATTTCCAAAAATGCAACACACCTTAGTAAGTGCAAGTATAACTTCTACTCATAACTATAAAGAAAGAGGTAAAACAGACGCTCACATATGAGACTGAACAAGGAGTAAAGGACTGATGATGCCTAAACTGACCTGAAGGGCATGTGGATGCTCACAGTGAAGAGCCTGCAGCACTCGGTCCAGCCGCCCATTAGACACTCCATGCAGCCTTAGGAACTGACTCTTGCACACCCGCACCCGAGATTGGCCTTCCTGGGGGCAGCAGAGCATGTAGCAACAAGATGCTGAGATTCCTGCTCAGATAATTTGAAGGATGCTCTGGATAGCCACAAAGTTACATGAATATTAATCTACTAGAATAAACATTTAGTCCTCAAATTTTCATAATACAATTAAAATACTTTAAATTCCTCTTAGAAGTTATGATTATGACTGAATACAGTATATCAGATAGACATACAAAAGAAAATGACATACAAGAATATCTGAAACAGAAAGAATAGAAGAATATAGGAGTAAAAGATGTGAAAGATGAATTTCAATACACAGACACCTCCTAGAGGAACTAATTCCTTGAGAGAACATGCTAGTTTACTCTATTCTTATTTTCTTTTCCTACTCTCTCTCTCTCTCTCTCTCTCTCTCTCTCTCTCTCTCTCTCTCTCTCTCTCTCACAAAGCTCCAGAAGGTGTAAATACATACAAATCATCTGTCTATTTCTATCAAATAACTACACTGCAACCATAAAATAAATAATGATGCTTCCATGATATGGCTTACCACCTCTCTAATGCAAGAGTTAACCAGTACTTTCAGTCATTCATCTATTTCTCTAGTAAACTCTGGAACTCTTATCTGCTTCTGTATTTCCATCTACCTATAACCTAAATTCATTTAAAGGGAGGTTTGAAGACTTTTAATCCATTCTTTTGGCTAACTCTCTTGACCATGTTCAGAGACTGGCATCTAAGTGGGCCTCTTTGTTTCATATTTTTTGTTTCCTTTGGCCAGTTCTCCCCTCTTATGTAAAAACAAATAAAAAAATATTTCAATAATAAAAAAATATGTCAACTGCATACCACATACATACATACATACATACATACACTTCTTCATCTTTCCCTCCTTTATTTCAGTCCGATGGCACCACTGCCATCTCTTCTGTCTCTAAAGCTGAACTCTTCTCTCAAACCTTTGCTCACAACTCCACCTTGGACGCTCCACCTTGGATAGTTTGGCACAAAGCTTTGATTTCAAAACTGCCCTCCTACGGCTTCTATCCTTCTCTCTGCAACTTTATCTCATGTTTCCTTTCCGACTGCTCTATTGCTGCTGTGGTAGACGGCCACTGTTCTTCTCCTAAATCTATTAATAGTGGTGTTCCTCAGGGTTCTGTCCTGTTACCCACTCTCTTTCTATTATTCATTAATGACCTTAACCAAACTTCTTGCCCTATCCACTCCTACGCTGATGATACCATCCTACATCTTTCCACGTTCTTTCAGAGACGACCAATCCTTCAGAAAGTCAACAGATCATGCAGGGACGCCACAGAATGCCTGACTTCCAATCTTTCTAAGATTTCCGATTGGGGCAGAGAAAATCTAGTAGTTTTCAATGCCTCAAAAACTCAATGCCTCCATCTATCAACTTGACACAACCTACCAGACAACTATACCCTCTTCTTCAATGACACTCAACTGTCTCCCTTTTCCACAATGAATATCCTTAGTCTGTCCTTTGCTCATAATCTTAATTGGAAACTTCACATCTCATCTCTTCCTAAAACAGCTTCTATGAAGTTAGGTGTTCTGAGGCGTCTCAGCCAGTTTTTCTCGCCCCTCCAACTGCTTACTCTGTATAAGGGCCTTATCCGTCCCTGTATGGAGTACTCTTCGCATGTTTGGGGGGTTCCAGTCAGACAGTTTTACTAGATATGGTGGAATCAAAAGCTTTTCGTCTCATCAACTCTCCTCCTCTGACTAACTGTCTTCAGCCTCTTTCTCACTGCCAGAATGTTGCATCTCTTTCTATCTTTTATCACTATTTTCATGCTAACTGTTCTACTGATCTTGGTAACGGCATGCCTTCCATCCTCCCACGGCCTCGCTGCACAAGGCTTTCTTCTTCCTCTCATCCCTATTCTGTCCAACTCTCTAATGCAAAAGTTAACCAGTATTCTCAATTATTCATCCCTTTCACGGGTAAACTCTGGAACTCCCTCCCTGCATCTTTATTTCCGAAATCCTACGACTTGTCTTCTTTTAAGAGGAGGTATCGAGGAATTTGCTCCACAAACTTTGGCTGACGCTTTTACATTTTTTAGAGAGCCAGCACTCTCTCTCTCTCTCTCTCTCTCTCTCTCTCTCTCTCTCTCTCTCTCTCTCTCTCTCTCTCTCTATATATATATATATATATATATATATATATATATATATATATATATATATATATATATATATATATATATATATATATATATATATATATATATATATATATATATATATATATATATATATATATATATATATATATATATATATATATATATATATATATATATATATATATATATATATATATATATATATATACAGTTGGCATATTTTTTTATTATTGAAATATTTTCTATCAATTTTTATATAAGAGGGGAGAACTGGCTTCTCTGTCATGCTTGCATACACACACACACACACACACACACACACACACACACACACACACACACACACACACACACACACACACACACACACACACACACACACACACACATGAGATGCATCAGAAAAGATTCAGAACTGGTGTCACAAAGACTTATTTCAGACACAATCTACACACTACGAGTTTTCCCCTTTGACACACTTTCCCATCCTTCTCTGTCACGCTCACATACACTCCTGGAAGGATTCTCCCAGCATCCCCTGCAGCTCCATCGTTACAGCCTTTTTGATGTCATCCATATCTTCAAAATGGGTTCTATTGATGACCCTGTTGAGCTTGGGGAAGAGAAAAAAGATCACACAGAGCCAGGTTGAGTGAATAGGGAGATTGTTCCAGCACCAGCTTCTTGGCCAGGAACTGGCAGATTCTCAGGGCACCGTGAGCAGGCACATTGTCATGGTGTGTGGTGAAGTAGCCACAAGTTGTCCTGCCACAACTCTTGCCTCTTCTCACACATTGAACAAAGTAAATGTTGCAGTATCTCTTTGTAGATATGCTGGTTGATGGTCTGGCCCTGAGGCAAGAACTCACAGTGGATGATACCCCTCACATTGAAGAATGCGATCAACATGACTCTGACCTTTAGACTTCAATTGTTTTGCATTCCTCAGCCTTGGCAACATCAGAGTTTTCTAATGATGGCTCTGACGCTTGGGCTCTGGGTCATACTCTAAGATCCATGACTTATCATAGATCACAGTTATATACTCCAGGAGTATTCCTTTAAATGGGGATAACTCATAGTTTGTAGTTTAGGTTTGAAATAAATCTTTTGTAACACTAGTCCTGGAACTTTTATATATATATATATATATATATATATATATATATATATATATATATATATATATATATATATATATATATATATATATATATATATATATATATATATATATATATATATATATATATATATATATATATATATATATATATATATATATATATATATATATATATATATATATATATATATATATATATATATATATATATATATATATATATATATATATATATATATATATATATATATATATATATATATATATATATATATATATATATATATATATATATATATATATATATATATATATATATATATATATATATATATATATATATATATATATATATATATATATATATATATATATATATATATATATATATATATATATATATATATATATATATATATATATATCAATCTACAGTAGAATGTGAATAAGGTGATAGCAGAAGAGACAGACCCACAAGATTCTCTTAGACTATACACTATATTACATAAAACTAAGTAAACATGCTAGCATTCAAACATACCTGTAGCTTCACATAGTAGAATCTCCTGACAGTCCTGAGCAGCCTTTCGTCTAGAGAAAGGTCACCTCGTCGCTTATCACTGCTGCTTCCTCCACTAGGTACCATCACAACACTTTGAGCCAGATGAGCATTCTGCTTTCCAAAGTCACCAATATCCCAGAATCGCCTGAACACAGCTTCCCGGTCAGTCATTGTCCCTAATTTAGTCAAACATTTGTTGCGGCACTGACAGTCATGCTCCATATATTTTTTGGCTGGTACAAATTTACCAGAGGCACTAACATAAGCTTCACCACGATTCCTGCAATGCTTGCGGCTCAGTTTGGTACTGGTCCTCTCTGTCCCTGATGTCTTTTTTTTACCATATCTTTTCTGAGGTTGTGCTTCAAGTGAAACAGGAATAGCAGGTTGGAAAGTCAAGCCTGAACTGGTGTTGTACCTCACATGGGGATAGGGACTGAGGGGCTCAGCACCCTCATAATAGTACTGAATCTGTGGATGTGCTGACATCTGAGTTGTGAGAGCCACACTGTAGGGTGGGGTTGCAGCACACTGAGGAGGATGAGATACTGAATAACCTAAAGTGATGGTGGCAGTTGAGGATGCAGGACCTGTCCCCTGAGGCCCACTGACTGTGGCAATGGCTCCACCATACCCATGTAGAGGATGCTGCAATGTGCTGTAGGGGGCTACATCCACTGTTGAGCCATAAAAGTGTGATACACTGAATTGTCCCTGGGAGTCCATCTTCAACATTCACAGCTCTAGTAGTTCTCTCCACTATGCCCCTGCTCCAGCAAGGTGAATCCGTCATGCTGTAGGGTTTCTATACACCCATGGAATGCATTGCCTTGTGTCAACTCTAAGCAAATCATGACAGTTTCATCAACACTGAAATTTGTAAATATATATTAGACAGAAAAAAGATACGGAATCCACCACCACAGGAAATGTTTCAGTCATGTGGCTACTAGATGAAAAATTCATCCATAACAAAAAGTATTCATGGCTATCTTAAATATTCATCTAAATGAGCTGTCAAAAATAAAAATTACATAGCATTAAAAGTTCTTGAAATTAATGATGATGCATGGAATTATTCTTTTTTTCTTTTCTTTTTTTTCAGACTGACAGTTTTACAAGCCTGCAATCTTCAGCAAAAGAGAGCATAATAACTGCAATGCTGTGTTGATACAAATGGCATCACTGAATATGAAGCTATATGACCAGTACTTGCACTGATTGTTTGATCATGATGATATGATGCACCAACTGTTCATATAGAGGGTTATCGTGGGATACACAAATGCTTCTTCCTAAAGGTGAACATTTGTAGAAAATTGTATATATAATATAATGCACACATCGACATACCTTCATTGAGTAATGAACATTATTCCAGTGCGAAGCAAGAAGGTATGAAGCATTAACCTGGGTCTGGAAGTATGTACTCTCTTGAAGAATGCTTCCCCAACCTATGCAGCAAAATACTGCTGTCATCATCCGTAGCAGGGAACGAGCAGCCTTGCCTCATGCCACTCCTTGATGTGAATACCTGTGTCAGAGTCAACGCAGTTGAGGGATTGGTTGGTGGAGATTGTCGTAACCACGCCACTAGTCTGTCATTATGTGAGTGAAAGCATGTATTTGTGAATCACAGGAAGGATCTGTTGATCCTAACACTCCACGAGGACCAGAAAGAAGAGTGCTGAGTTCTGTTAGATTCCACGCACCCACGTCCCCTGCAACTGTTCACCACAATACTTTCCTTTGCCAAACTTCGCTTTGTCAATTTCAGTGGTTTTTCCGACACCACCAAGTTTCCCACAATATTTCTTGCTACAGTAGTCGATTACCACCCCTCAACAAAAAGAGAACCAGTCAATCACAGTCAGAATACTACACTCAACTGCGTGTTCTCTTGCACCTGAAATAAGTCAACAGAATTATTTATAGGGGACCAATATTTGAATTTCCAAACCATGTACCTTTTCGAGCTGATAAATGAAACCAGCACTGTTCAACAATCACTTCATGATTTTTAAGCACCCTCTTTTGTATGTTGCAGCAGGAAACAGTACGTTTATTGAAACAAACATCACTGGCACACTTGGGGCCAGTGATACCATGTACTGAACTATTCCAAGGCTGTAAAGGATGTCATCATTCGTTTCCTTATTTTGGAATTTCTGAAATAGTAGTTGACATATTCAGATTGCAACCGGAGCACACATCCACTATCTTTGAAAAGTACAAGGGTTCTTGTCAACATATAGGTAGGTATGATTTCCAACAAGTCTTTCTGACAGTGGTAAAAATTGTGAGGCATGCTAACAATTCTGCTACATTGTTACCACTTTGGGAGAGCAAGGCAGCCTGGCAAAGCCATTGCAATTTACAGTCATTCTATAAGTTGAGTCATCCAGTCAGTGTGGTCAGTAGGAAAATCCATTGAAGAGGGGTAGGAGTGGGCCTATTTTGCCACTCTTTTGATCATAGCATTACCCACAATGCCAATGTGCAAGGGGACCCATTGAAAGTAGATATCCATATTTGAGGTAGATGGTTTAGCAAGTGGTGCATTTGGAGGCAAGAGTGGTGACTTGGGGGAGTGACACTGGATGACTTGGAGAGATGTGAGAAAATCTGTGAAAAAATACTATGGGGCAAAGGGAAGTATAGCTGTTTGCAAAACTAATTGAGGTCCCTTAAATGGCAAACAGTTATGCTATAACGATAGAGGCAGTAGCCAGCAACCCCTAGGCAGTGGCAATGGAAAGTACTGTAATGGTATAAAAATAGCTGTTCCAACCAGGAGAGTGAGAAGCATGAGACCTCAGTGTATATGTGTTGGGAGTTTCTGCAGTGTGTGTAAAAGTCAGGAAGGAGATCTTGCCCAGAGCTGGGAAGCCAGCCTTGAACCATGCTGTCAGTGTGTGGAGCCTCTGAGAGACTATTAGAGAGAGAGTGAACCAAGGACCCAATGGGAAAGTTTTCTTTAAGAGTGAAAAAGGAGGGTGGAGTGATTCAGAAAATAGCAAAGGAGAGGGCTCTGTCATCTACAAATGGAATATGGCCTTAATAGGGTTAGGGCCATGAAGTGGTTTCCTATGCTGTTGGAGGAGGAGGAGAGTGGGGGGATGGCCGCTAAGAGTGGATGCAAGTTTAGTATAGGCGTGAACATGAAGGATGAAGCATCAGTGTGACAGTGACAATAGGAAGGGCTCTACCTGAAGGGCTGTGATTAGGGAAGGACCTAAAAGTTCTCAAAGCAATACAGAGTACTGAAATTCTAATTACCTGTAATTTTTGGAGTAGAGATGGTAAGGCCTCACATCTGTAGTTCAGGTGACTCCAGATATACTAATAGTATTAAGAGTGAAGAAGAACACTCCTGTTTGCACCCCACTTGACACCTCCAAGGCATTTTGTGAGGTTAAGCCTCTTGAAGGACGAGGTCACCAGGTATGTGGAGCCTCCAGGTTAGACAGGAGCCATCCAGCAGTAAACCAAGGAACTTATGGTGGGTTTTGAAAGGGATTTGAGTACCATTAATGGTGACCACTGAAATGTTGGGAATACACCTTCAGGTGAGGCACTGAAGTTCCCTGGAGCAGCATCAATCCTGATAGGGACACCAAGTGGAGCAATAAGAGATAAAAAAAAAAAAGCACTGACAACCAGAAAATACAAGAGGATGCAGTTCAAACAATTCCTCCTGCTTCTGGGAAGAACCAATTCTCAAATGTTATGATGGACAATTAAAATTTTCATTACTAGTGATGGAGATAAAAGATGTGAAAATAGGTACTGAAGTTCCTTTAGGAAGATGTCCAAACATGGATTATATACCAAAAGGATCTGAAGAGGTGATTTTAAGTCAAAGGTGACAGTCACTCCCAGATGCTCCAATCCACTCATGGGAAAGGAAGGGCTAGAAGGAAGGGACTGGTGGATCAACAGCAACAGGCTGCCTCCAGCCCCACCAGCCTCCTGTCCACCATGTAGGAAGAATAGCCAAGAACGGAAGAGAAGAATACATCAGTGAGCCACGTCTCAGTTGCCAAACTTTTTTTTTGTAGGAGAGGCACCTGCCATAGCTACCAAAATTACAATATAAGTCTGTTAATCCAAACACCAATATTCAAATTTGCCAATATTCCAATTTTTTTAAAGTGGGGTAAAAAAAAATTCATGGTCAAAATTAGATCCCTGCGTAAATTCAAACCAGGTAAGGAGTGAAAGTAGATGCTCCCCACTTTCAGCCAACATACTGTAGTAATGGTGAGCAGGAACCAGTAACTTATGTATTCAAGGAACCAGTTCCTTGGGCTGGTAGAACTGTCAGAACCAGTTCCGGAAACAGTTCTGCAGGAAACTGGTAAACCATGTTTGGTGAATACCAGCATTTCATAACCACAAGCATGCTGCCTGACAGTTACCAGGGTGTAGCAGTTCCGGCATTCATCACAAATACATGTAGGGATGATTACCAAGTATGTATTCCACAGGACGTTACCTCACCATATCCTGCCACCCTTTAAGTAGGCAAGAGAAGGAGAGAGAACAGAGGCCAGAGTCCTGTAAGTGGTTTGCTTACAACAATGTCTCCCCCCCTGCAGAGGGTAAGCATATCACTTCTCCAGTGTGAACCTTGAGAGATGTCATAATGTTGCCACAGTGCACTTCAGAGTGATCTGTAAACTTCAAAAAGCTTCAGGAGAATGATCTGGAACACACCCCAGTTTCTGTCCCGAAGGTGGAAAGACCCAGGCTCTGAGATGGATGGTAATAAACATGTATACAGCATACTGGCTAATGATGTTGCTGGTGAAAAACAATCAGCAGATCAAGATGCAGCTGACATGTATGGAGAAGTATTTTTGTAGTAAAATAACACATATCATATTGTGTCTTTATCTTCTATTACTTACTAATTTATTACTTAAGTATAGTGTTTTCAGGGTTACATCCTGGTAATCTGACACAATTCTGGTCACCTGTGTGTTGGATTAATGGACTTTTACTGCATAATAAGAAAAAGGTACACTAAGGTGTTGGTCCACAAACAGAGCTGACAAAACAATAAGTATCTTAAAACATTCCTCTTGAAAGAGTTCAAGTTATAGGAAGGATGAAATATGAAAGCAAGACAGGATTTCCAGTTTACCAGAGAAAGGGACAAATGACTGAAAATAATGGTTAACTCTTGCATTACAGGTGAACAGAACAGGGGGGGGTGAGAGAGAATAAAGTCTTGTACAGCAAGGCAGTGGGAAAGGAAAAGGCATGTAGTTAATGAGAATTGTGGTAGAAGTCAGCAACAGATGCAATAGTGCAACAATGAGTGAGAGGCTGAAGACAGTTACATACAGGAGAGAAGCTTATAAGACAAAAAAGCCTTTGATTCCATGTCTAAAAGAGCAATATGAGTGGAAACCCTACCAACATACATGAGAAGTATACTTCAAACATGGACAAATAAGGACCATGTACAAACCAAACAGGTGAGGAGTGAAAAAAAACAGGTGGAGATGATTCATAATACATAATTTCATAAAAGTTATTCTAGCTAGAGATTAGATGTGAAGTTTCCATTTTAGGTTATAAGTAAAGGTCAGGCAGAGGATGTTCAAAGTAGAAGATGGGAGACAGTTTAGTGTCACAGAAGAGGAGGGGAGAGTTAGTTATCTGGAAGACTGTGTTGAATAGACAGATGGAGGAATTGAGTTTCAGGCATTGAACAATAGTAAGTTTATTCTGCCTTAATCAGAAATCTTAGAGATTTGAAGTCAGGCATTTTGTAGCTTCCCTGTGGGAATTGTTTAGTTCCTGAAGGTCAGAAGTCTACAAAAACATTTGGAAGAGTGTAGGATGGTATCATTGGCATATGAAGAAATAGCATAAGAAGTTTGGTTTAGAAGATAGGAAGGACAGAACCCTGAGGGATACCACTATTAATAGATTTAAAAGAACAGTGACTGTCTACCACAGCAGCAATAGAACAGTCAGAAGGGAAAAAAATGAAAGTACAGAGAGGATAGAAGCCATAAGAGAGTAGTTTAGAAATCAAAGATTTGTACCACTTTATCAAAAGCTTAAGACATGTCTAAGGCAAAAGTAAAATGATAACCAAGACTCAGTAAGGAAAGCCAGATCACAAGTAGAGTAGCCTTGGCAGAATCTATACAGGCAATCAGATAAGTTGTGAAGTGAAAGATGTTAAAGAATCTTCCTGTTAAAGATAGAGTTTCCAGTATAGGGACCAGGTGTTCCACAGTATTAAGTGACAGGGAGAAGTCAGGAGGCACTGTACGAGTGATATGAAGATGAAAAGAAAGTCGGGCAAATACTTCAGGAGGATTCCTCTGAAGCTAATGTCTGAAAAAAGATTAATAAAGTGAGGCAATGAGTGCAATTCCCCTAATGAGGGTAGAAAGGGAAAGACCTGAAGTATACAGGATTTGGGAGGAAGATGCAGGTCCACTAACAAGCATGGGAAGAGGTTGCAAGGCTGCAGGGTACATGGCCGAGAGCTGAGGTGAAGGATGTAAGAAAGGTACATGTTGAGGTGTGGGGCTAAGTTGTGGAGAGACAAAAAGGTAAGGTAAGACTAGGAATTACTCTAGCTAAGAGGTTATTGTGAGTCTTCTTCCACTGAGATCAAAGAGAAAGATGAAGTGGTTGTACTTTCAAGTTCAGGTGAGTGTTGTTTCCTTTCAGGTCTTTGGGTTTGTGCATGGGACTGGTGGTGCACAGGCAAGGAAAGATAGACTCAACAGCCATTTGAATGATACTATTTTCTGGACTTAGGAGATTGTGGTGAAGCTGTTGGAGGATCTGGTGTTAGGGAGAGGCCTGATAAGAGGCAAAAGATACCATTTTGGATGTCTGAAGACAGAAAGCTCCAGATTTGATGGTCCTTAATCTTCTTTTGATATTTGTGCAAGAACATTTAACCTCATGCTGCAGTTGCTGGATCTGGGCTGCCTTGAGGCAGGTCACACACTACCAGGAAGTGAGAAAGAGGTCATCCCCCTATATAAAAGGCAGAAAACAGTTTGTGTGCAACCATTGACATTGTGCAAGCCATCACAAATCCCACAGTGGCTTTTCACATTGGAAGGAATGTTACCATGGCCAAACAAAAGGCAACAAATGCACTGAGAGACATGGAAGGAGTGTGATCTCACCCAGTAATAGGCCAAGTATAAAGCAACCCTTTCTGAAAGGGAGTCTTTGAATTTGATACAAATTGCCATGTTGCCCATCATTTCCCCATCCCTACAAAGTTAAAAAGGTGGAAGGATTCCACCACTTGGCTGAGGTGTCCATCCAGGAGTCAGTTTGTCCAATATGTCACAGTTACTCAGGTTAGGGAAGACTGAGAAGACTGTCAGTGGGTCATTGTTAGTACTTGCTGATAAGGTCCACTCCATCATTTCCCACCCAACCCCTCATACCTCCTAAACCAGCTTGGAGGCTAGTAGCAATGTGTTTTTTTTTTTTTTTTTTTTTTAGGGTGACGGGGCAGTGGAAGGGAATAAGTGATATATAGATGTTAGAAAAAAATAAGAACATTTCCCTTCATATTCTAAACTTCTTAGAGAATATAGGAAAATTTGCTACACGTATGACTATCATGAATTCATAGCTAGTTTTAGGAGATTGTTTTCTGTCAATTTGCAGTTTCACCCAACCATGGAATCTTTGATGTGACTCATGTTTTTCTGGTGATATTGATTGATAGTTTATGTAATTTCCATCACCAATGAATATTTTTTGTGTTATAACTGTTTTTTCAACTCCAACTTATGCCTATCTCTCATTCCAAACAATCTTGGGAGACCTTTGGGAAATTGGGATTTTTGGGTGGGGTAGCATTAAATTCATTAATGTGTGTTGCAAGAGAAGTTGGAAATCAACAAAATTACATAAAAAATCTCTGAAAGTACTTTGATGATGGTGGCAGCAGCTGGCTGTGGTGGCAGCGAGTATTGCTTTGTTACTCTTGAGTAGCGTTGCCAGCGATTTGCTACATTTCTGGCTGTATCCACTACATTGGTAAAAAAGGCTAACTAACTAAACCCAACAATATAACCTAGATGGAGGGTTTGCAGCCCTAAAGGACACCCACAAGGGTTACTAAATAAACCCTAGCATTAAAATCTTCTAGGCCCAAAGTCCCCCAAGATTTAATTACCAAACCCAACATTATTACCTTCTAAAAGGCTTTTTAATACTTTTTTTGAACAATTTCTGGTTTCTCTCAACCAACCACCTATTTCTTTGACATGCATTAAATCAAGGTTGTAATGTTGTGTTTTGTTGGTAATCCTTGGGAGTTTCCTGGGGGCTTCTTTTTTTTTTTTTTATGTAGAAGAAGCCAGCCAAAGGCAACACAATGTTAAAAAAAAAAGCCCAATTGAGTGCTGGTTCTCTAAAACATAAGAAGAGTTAGCCAAAATTAGGGAACAAATGTCTTGATACTTCCCTCTTAAAAGAAGTTAAGTCGTAGGAAGACGGAAATACAGAAGCAGATAGGGAGCTTCAAAGTTTACCAGTGAAAGGTATGAATGACTGAGAGTACTGCTTAACTCTTGCGTTAGCGAGTTGGACAGAATAGTGATTAGAGGAAGAAAAAAGCCTTGTGCAGCGAGGCCGCAGGAGGAGGGGAGCCATGCAGTTAGCAAGATCAGTAGAGCAGTTAGCGTGAAATTAGCGATAAAAGATAGAAAGAGATGCAACATTTCGGCAGTAAGAATGAGGCTGAAGACATTCAGTCAGAGGAAGGAAGTTGATAAGAAGAAAAGCCTTTGATTCTACCCTATTTAATAAATCTGTGTGAGTGGAACCTCCTAAACATGCGAAGAGTACTCCAAACAGGGGCGGATAAGGCCCTTGTACAGAGTTAACAGTTGGAGGGGTGAGAAAAAATGGCGGAGACCCCACAGAATGTCTAACTTCATAGAAGCTGTTTTAGCAAGAGATGAGGTGAAGTTTCCAGATAAGATTATGAGTGAAGGACAGACCAAGGATATTCAGTGTGGAAGATGGGGGCAGTTGAGTGTCATTGAAGAAGAGGGGATAGTTGTCTGGAAGGTTGTGTCGAGTTGATAGATGGAGGAATTGAGTTTTTGAGGCATTGAAAACTACTAGATTTTCTCTGCCCCAATCGGAAGTCTTAAAACGATCAGAGGTCAGGCGTTCTGTGGTGTTCCTGCGTGATCTGTTGACTTCCTGAGGGGTTAAAAAAGATTATAATATTGGGTTTGGTTAGTAACCCCTGAGGAGGATCCGGATATAATGTTGTGGGACAGCCTTTGCAATGGACCTAAACCCAAGGGGAAATGAATCGTTGGCAACATTGCTTAACAATAACAAAGCAATGCTCACCCCAGCCAAGGCCGCTGCCACCATCAGAGTACTTTCAGAGATTTTTTATGTAATTTTGTTCACTTCCAACCTCTTTTGCAACATATATACATAATTTGATTTAATGCTCCCCACCCAAAAAACACGATTTCCCACATGTCTGCTAAGATCGTTGGGAATGAGAGGTAAGCACAAGTTGGAGTCATAACTCAAAAAATATACATTTGCAACAAATTATATAAATATATATATATATATATATATATATATATATATATATATATATATATATATATATATATATATACCATCAACCAGTTCACTATATTTTTCACCCGAAAAATGCGAGTCATCCCACAGATTCCATGGTTGGGTGAAACTGCAAATTGACCTTATTTTCCTGGCCAAACTCAACAAGAGTGGCTGCATCCCCCTTGGGCTCCCTGCCTCCTGCCACAAGCACACCTAACTGTTGTTGCTGGGAAGATTGCTCCTCTCCTGATATCTTAACAAATCCCAGTTATAAACAATAGAAAATCATTTAAACATTTATTACTGGTGCAGAGGTCAGAGACTTCAAAATGTTGATTTTTGCCATCCTCAAGTATATTACTATAGAAAACTTTGTCTTTCTGACACGAAAAAGGAGTGCACCACTAAGAAAGTAGACATTTACCTAAAACACTTCTATATACACTTTCCCTAGGAAATTATTCCTTTAGTATTAGTGCTAATAAATGCTACGCTTTTACCTTGGCCCTCTATCTGGATACCAGCAAACTTCAAGTAAAACAAGTAGGTACTGGAGTGCTATGAACATAAGGGAAATTATGTGGTTAGAGCACATACTTCAGTAACGGTGTAAAGTATATAGATTAAGCGCGTCTTATACGTACACATAGGTGAGAAAAACGGTTTTCGTTATTTATTCCCACATCTGTGGGTAGATGTAGATGTAGAGCTGTAGCCTTTGCAACGGTAGCTCCTGGCGTCTAATTATTTTTGTTTGTTTGTTATTGTTATTGCTGCACTTTCTTGTTATATTTAATTTTCCATATTCTATGTAATATTTCTTTATTTTCCTCTAATTTGGCAATGTTTTCTACAAATAAGAATTTTCCAATGTTGTTGTCTTGTTGGTAGGGTTGCTGCTAGGGCTGGGCAGGATTCTATAAAACGGGTAATCGCGAATCCGATTACTGGTCTGGTATCATATGGCTTGTGTTGGATTCAAGTCCAACACCAAGGCACTAGTCAACGACAACCTCATGTACTTCTGTGATCCCTGCAAGGAGGTCACCAGAAACATGTGGAAGAGCTACCGGTGCCAGAAAGAGGAGAAGAGTGTACAGACAGAAGATTCTAGTGAGAAGACCGAGAAAAGTATTCAGACCGAAGAGAACTCCAAGGAAGTGAAGAGCAGCCAGACTGAAGAGGACGTTGTGGGACTCCAGCCCAGCAGACAAGAGGAAGGACCAAGACAGCAGCACACCATGAAAATGAGGAAAAAGAAGGCGCCCATCAGAATTATTGGAGACAGCATGGTGAAGACGATGTCCAACCAAGTGAAGTGCAGGATGAGAGGGAGTGGCTGCACCAGCCCGAGTGGTGCCAAGATCACGGACATCAGGAAGAAAGTAGAGGAAGAAGCAGCCAGCATGGAGGACGGGATGCTGATCATCCAAGGAGGTGGAAACGGCCTAGAATATGTTGGTGAAGATGAGACGGTGAGGAATGTTGTGGATGCCGTGAGGAGTGTGGAAGGCAAGGGCATGAGTGTGGCCGTCGTGGATGTCATGCAGAGACCCAAGGAAGGCCCGTTCTACGAGCGTCTGAGAAGATCCACCAACAGAAGACTGCAAGAGGAGCTGCTGAAAATGAAGATAGAGTGGATGAAGGAGAAAAAAGGCAAGCTGAGCTTCATCAACATGGACGGCGTGGTAGACCGGTTCATCTTGTATGAGAAGGACGGCGTGCACCTGAACGACGCAGGGACTGCCAGGATGGGTCGACGGCTGTGTGAGTGGGTGAGGGCGAGGTCGCTGCAGCCGATGGACCAGTGACGGGAGACGACAAAAGCACGCCAGGAAGAAGACACCAGCCAAGCAAGTGAGAGTGTGAGGATTGGATGCATGAATGTGAGAGGATGGGGTGTGGGTAAGTTCGAGGATATTTCCAAGGAGCTCCAGGAATGGAAGTTCGACATAGTCGGTCTTACAGAGACGCACCTGAGAGGTGAGGTACAAATGGAAGGATGTGAGTTTGCTATGATTGGGAAGGGACGTAAGACTCAGGAGACACAGGGAGGAGGCGTAGCCTTTCTCTATAGGAAAGAAAGTGGACTGAAAGTAGAGGAGCTTGGTGTGGGAACGTGTGAGAGCAGTGAGGATGTGTTGGCAGTGAGAGTGGAGTGCACAGATGGTTGGGGCAGAGTGGAGAAGATGGTTCTGGTGGTGGTGTACATGACTGTCATGGGTGAAAGAGCTGAGAGGGAGAACAGGAGAAAGTATGACATATTGAAGAGAGTTGTGAGAGAACATGGAGGGAGAGAGTGCTGGTGATGGGTGATATGAATGCACATGTAGGAATTCTGGGAGAACGTGTGAACAGGAATGGTGAGATGCTTGGGGATTTTGTGGATGAAATGGAGTTAGATAATCTGAATGTAACTTTGGCTGAGGGACGTGTGACTTGGAGTGCAAGGGAGCAGGAGTCAGCGATAGACTGTGTTGGTGAATGGAAGAATGCGTGAAATTGTGTCACACATGTGGATAGATGAGGATGGTATGGTGGATATTGTGTCTGATCACAATATGCTGGTTGTGGAGTACCTGTTGCATGGTAGGAAAGAAGTGAAAGTGGTGAGTAAGAAGAGAAAGTGGATACTGAGAGATGTAGGGTGGGAAAACTTCCAGGTGGACCTGAGTGCAAGAAGCTGGGATGATGGAGGTGTACATGATGTGGAGCACGTGAATGAGAGACTGGTAGAGGATGTGCGGAGTGCTGCAGAGAGCAAGATAGGGTATGTGAGAGTAGGAAGAAGAAAGAAAGTACGTAAACCATGGTGGAATGATTAAATCAAAGAGGCTAGAAAGGAGCGAAAGAGAAGGAGTAGACAATGTAGGTGGCTGAGGAAAAAGAGGCATGAAAGTGATGAGGCAGAGAATGAGTACCAGAATGCATGGGAAATGTATGTAAAGCAGCAGAGAGTGACAAAGCGAATGATAGTGAAGGCCAAAGTAAAGTGTGAAAGGAGTGTGATTGAATCTTTAAGAGAGAAAGGCATGGAAGGTGGCCGTGAATGGTACAAGTTCTTGAGAGGTGAGAATATGGCAGACAGTGTTGGAGTGGAGAGTTTGAAGGTGAATGGTGAAGTTGTAACAGAGAAGGAAGGAATGAGAGAGGCAATCAGACAGTTCTGGGAAGAAGTGGGTGGTGTAGGTGAGGTGTTTGGTGCGAGAGAAGGATGTGTGACACTGGAGAGAAGGAATGCAGATGAACTGGATGAAAGGATCAGCAGGGAGGAGATGGAGAAGTGTGTGAAAAGGCAGAAGAATGGGAAGGCAGCAAGACCGGACGAAATACCATATGAGCTGTATAAAAATGGAGGTGATGTTGTGATTGACAGGATGACTGAGCTTTTTAATCAGGTGTGGGAGGAGGAGAGGGTGCCAAGAATGTGGAATGAGTGCAGGGTGACTCTGATGCATAAGGGCGGACACAAGAGTAAGAATGAGTTAAAAAAAAATTACAGGCCGATCGCGTTAGTCAATACAGTAGGCAAAGTGTTCAGTGCGGTGTTGAATGCCAGATTGTGTAAGTGGATTGAAAGAGCTGGAGTATTAGGTGAGGAGCAGAATGGTTTCCGTGCGGACAGGAGAGCTGAGGATAACATGTTTGTGGTGAATGAAATGATTGAGAAAAAAAAGAGGGATGGAGGTAAATTGTATTTGGGTTTCCTGGATATAGAGAAAGCTTATGATAGGGTGAATAGAGAAATGCTAGGTAGAGTCCTAGAAAAGATTGGGTTGAGTGCCAAGATAGTCAACATAGTGCGTAGCATGTATGTTGATACCAGAGCTAAGTACAGTTTAGGAGATATAGAAACAAACTGGCTGAGGAGTGAGAGAGGAGTTGATACCAGAGCTAAGTACAGTTTAGGAGATATAGAAACAGACTGGGTGAGGAGTGAGAGAGGAGTTAGGCAAGGATGTATTTTGTCACCAACCCTTTTCAGCCTGTACACAGAGGAGTTAGCAGCAAGAATGAGAAGGATGAATGCAGGAGTGAGTATGGGGAATGATAAGATAGGTGTGCTTCTTTATGCAGATGATGTAGTGGTTATGAGTGAGTCAGCAGAGGAGCTGCAAAGTCTGCTGGATGTGGTTGATGGGTATGGAAGAGATTTTGGAGTTAGGTTTAGTAGTGAGAAGAGTAAGGTGATGATTGTGAATAGGTCGGAGGATGAATGTAATGCAGCATGGAGGTTGGGAGAGAATGAGTTGAAGCAGGCACAAGAATACAAGTACTTAGGGATGTGGATGAGTCCGAATGGGTGTGAAAAGTCAAAGAATGAAAAAATAAGCTTGGTGAACCAGTGGGTGGGCCGTTTAGGAAGCGCGGCAAGGATGAGAGCAAGTAAGTATGACGTGCTGAGAGAAGTGTGGAAGAGTGTGGCTGTCCCCAGTATAATGTATGGTACGGATGTGATTGCATGGAACGAGAGTGAAATTGACAAGTTAGAAGTGGGGCAGTGTAGAGTAGCTAGGCTGGCACTGAATGCACCGAGGTACACGGCAGTAGAAGCCTTAAGAGGGATATGGGATGGAGCTCTTTTAGGGAAAGACTTATAAAAGCGACACTTAGGTACAAGATTAGGCTTGAGAGAATGGATGATGCAAGAATAGCAAGGAAGGTGTATCTGTGAAGTGAAAGTGGAAGCAAATGGAGGAAAAGGTGTATGAGAATGACAGAGAGGAATGGTCTACAGGTTCGGTGGGCAGTGAGAATGGCTGGAGTGAATCAGAATGAGCTGGAATGGGTCGTGACAAGAGGAGGCAGAGTGGGAACAGAATAGGATGCGAGGAAGTGGAAGAGTGAGATAGACAGAGATGTGAAGAGTATGGGACTGAATGAGTGGAGGAATGGGATGGAACGAAAGACTACTCTGGAATGGTACAAGGTGAAAGAGGCCCCGATGTATGAGAGGTGGTACGATGGAAGCCTGGGTGGTGATCTTCTCTTCAAAGCTAGGGCACAGTGTATGGATGTGAATGCAAGGAGTTACAGGTGGTCTGAGTCCCGCAGCAAAGTGTGCCAAATGTGTGACTCGGGAGAGGACGAGATGGTGGAGCATGTGATGCTGGAGTGTGTGAACTATGCCAGAGACAGGTATGAGATGATGCAAGTGGTGTTGACTGAGTTAGGGCATAATAGGAACGAAAGAATGGAAAAGACGGGGAGGGAGTGGATGGTGGTGCTGCTGGGACTGAGTAGAGAAACGAAGGAAAGTATGATTGAGGCGGTGAAGGAGTTTCTGGAGAGAATGTGGCGTGCCAGATGTACGTACAGACGGTTAGAGCAAAGGACCCTGTTTCCTTTTTCTTTTTTTTTTTTTCTTTTCTTTTTTTTTTCCGTCTACAGGAGCTGCCGATCCAAAGGCCCGGCTCAGGAATGATCCCGAGTCGCCTGTAGTATCAAGATCAAAATCAAGAACATTCGTGGGATTCCAGTCCTCCACGAATCCTATGTACTCGTACTCATAACAGCCCAGGACGCCCGAGATTCTTCCTCAGCCAGTGATATTGTCTGCCAGGCGCGAGATTCGTTGGTGTTTGCAAGGGAATCCAAGCACGGAGAGAATCCAGGATTCCCCTCCACCTGTCACAAACATCACGAC